>NC_042514.1:5385000-5547500 GCF_900963305.1 Echeneis naucrates
GAGAGAGAGAGAGAGAGGGAGAGGGGAGAAAGAGGGGGAGAGAGGGAGAGGAGGGAGAGAGAGGGGAGAGGAGGAGAGGGGGGGGGAGGGAGGGGAGAGAGGGAGAGAGGAAGGGGGGGAGAGAGAGGGAGAGAGAGAGAGAGGGAGAGGAGGAGGGGAGAGAGAGAGAGGGGGGGGGTAGAGAGAGAGGGAGGGAGGGGGAGAGGGGGAGGGAGGGGGAGGGAGGGGGAGAGGGGGAGAGAGAGAGGAGAGAGAGGAGGAGGGGAGAGAGAGAGAGGGGGGAGTGAGGCGGCGAGGGGGGGGAGAGAGAGAGGAGGAGAGGGAGAGGGAGAGAGGAGGAGAGGGGGAGAGAGAGGGGGGAGGAGGGGGGGAGAGAGAGAGAGAGAGAGAGAGAGGAGGAGAGGGAGAGAGAGAGAGAAGGGGGTGAGAGCGAGAGGGAGAGGGAGAGAGGAGGAGAGGGAGAGGGAGAGAGAGAGAGGGAGAGAGGGAGGGGTAGAGAGAGAGGGGGAGGGAGGGGGAGAGAGAGGGAGAAGGGGGGGGAGAGAGAGAGGAGGAGAGGGAGAGAGGGGGAGACAGAGAGAGAGAGAGAGAGAGAGGGGGGGGGGAGAGAGAGAGAGAGGGAGGAGGAGAGAGAGAGGGAGAGAGAGAGGGAGAGAGAGAGGGGGGGAGAGGGAGAGAAGGGGGGGGAGAGGGGGAGAGAGAGAGAGAGGGGAGGGAGAGAGGGGGAGAGAGAGGGAGAGAGGGGGGGGGGAGAGCGGGGGGGGGGGGAAGAGGGAGGAGGAGAGAGGAGAGGGAGAGAGAGAGGGGGGGGAGAGGGAGAGAAGGGGGGGGGAGAGGGGGAGAGAGAGGGAGAGAGGGGGGGGGGGGGAGAGAGAGAGACCCCCTTTATTAATGGTATAAACATTATAAGTCACTCTTGTAACAACAAAAAAGAAAAAGAGAAATAACGGCCAGGGGAACACAATTGGCTCCTTTCATACAAATTTGCTGTAAATTTAGAGAAGCTCCATATAAAATTATACATAATATTTATCCCACTAACATAAATCTGTCAAAGTGTCTCAATGCTGATATTGAATGTGAATTCTGTAACGCTGAAGAGGAAACACCTCTTTTTTGAATGTCGGTTTTCCCCAAAGATTTGGAAGGAATTTGAGAATAATATCACCCTACAAACCAACATTTCACTTTAAACTGAAAGCGAAAATGTGTTATTGTATTATGATAAAAAAAAATCAACATCTAGTTCAATTTCACATTCACAAAGCTAACTTCTCCAAATGTCGACCTTGCCTTCCAGTTTTACAACTTGATTTTAAGAACTACGTTGAATGTATAAAAATGGTTGACAATAATCGTAATCTTAATAGTATGACTGTGATTTAAAACTATTTAGACTATTGTGATCTCCACTGCCTGTTTTTTTTTTTTTTTTTGTTAAACTGTCATGTTCATTTATTTATTTATTTCAGTTAAGATGCCGAACTTATTCTGTATTTCCAGCATGTCAATTTTTGTTGATTGTAATTGATAACGTTTTTCAATAAAACTTTGAAGAGAGAGAGAGAGAGAGAGAGAGAGAGAGAGAGAAAGCGAGCCGGGCGTGGTTCGTGTCACCGGGGCAGCCGGGGGAGGGCGGTGCTTAGCTGCTGACAGCTGATTCCCTGAGGCTGTGTGTTTTCCTTAAAAGGAAGCAGCTGCTGGTGATCTGTTCAGAGATCCGGCAGAGTTCACTGAACATACTCGGTACAACAATCAGAGTTTTTTGTTTGTTCAGGTGGAGTTAGAGTTTCTACAGAACACCTGTGTGAGCTGCGTGTTGGACCAAATTGTGCTCTTGCCTAAAACTTCGGTTCAATCTTGAGCTGTATAATTTTATTTTCTGTGTTGTTGATGTTGTGTTGCCTTTATGTCTTGGAAGTTTTGACTGATTGGTTCTGCTATTACACACAGAAAATGGTCAAGCATCACAATAACAAGGAGGAGAAAGTTGACGTGGAGTTTTTGGGCCTTGAACTGCTAAATGCTCCTTCCATTGTTTGCCTGGTGCTTGGTGCTGACCCAGATTTTACTGTCAGTTTCTGTGCAGCTTATTCACACAGCCAAAAATGTCACCGTGAGAGTAACGAGAGGAAACTAAATCTATCACATGTGTGGGACACAGAGCTGCAAAATAAACTGCAACTTGAGCTAAAGCGCCATAAAACTTGTGCAGTTTTATGTAGCTTCGTCCCCTTTCATAAAATCAGTTTTCTTACTTTGCCATTTCAGTTTGCTGCTTTAGAAATATTTATTACAGACACTTATTTAAAATCTATTGACCAAATGCAGTAATATAGGCATTGTGAGCAATTCAACGATTTGAGTAAAAATCTAAAACCAGACTTAGAAGTCTCACTTTCATATTGATGACTAGTTGGTGTGGTGTCCTGTCAATAGATGGCAGTGTATAGTTATTTGGGTTTGGTTTGACTAAGTGGACGACCAGGAGCTGAACCATTGGCTTACTACAGTTAAACTGCTTAAGTTGAACAGTATGAATGAATATCTGAAGAACAGAAAGATAAAGACAATAAAAGAGACTTTCCAGACAGCATAAGTAGTTTTTAAACATCATATTGAGTTAAGTGAACTATTTATGGTAAACGAAGGCAGAAAATCTAATAATAAAGATATTTCCATGCGATAAAGGTTCTTTACAGTGGTGGCTACAACACCAAGACCAGTGAGCTATCAGATCATCAAAGACTTTTTTTTTTTTTTTTTTGCTAAAGCCATGACATGCAAAGTTCAGAGTGAGAAGTGTGACGAAGGAAAGAGGAAGACCAGCACAGAAACAGGAAACATGTAAATGTCCAGTATGGGCGAATACAAACGAGTAATAATAATGTGCTGTCAAATAGAGGACTCCAAAACCTTTTTGTTGTTTTATCAACTCAGGGATATAACAGCACATTGTATGGATAAGTCATAAACAAAATATTGTTTCCATGACGGTGTCTAGATAATGAAAACAAGACCACCCTCATCTGAATCCATTGTCAGTACATAACAAACTGGCTATTTTCAGTAACAATTAAAATTATGTTTTGGATGTGAAACCCACTCAGTGTCAACAGGGTGTGGAACAATGACTTTGACAAGCCTCTAACTTTGCACTTGTCAAACAAGCCTAGCCAGTACTTCGATTTTTTTTTTCTGTCGCATTTATGATAACTGATCTGCCGCTGATGCTACAGTGTAGGACTCCTGTATTCAAAGCAGCTGACATTAACTGCGTTTTTTTTTTTATTTACATACCCTGCATAAAGTCAGTGACATTATAAAAGATAGATACCTGTAAGAACTCTGATAAAACTTCCTCTCAGCCCTCTCATGCTTCATCACATAACAAAGGACACGTGTGCAAAGCATGTAGCCTGGATTTAAAGCCCGTTGGACCACTCTCCCCGAGGCCATGCAGAGATTATCTTAGCTTTGACCAGAAAACGGCAGGCTGTGCCCAAAGGCAATGAAAACTAGCTATCAGCACCTCTGAAATGAAACTCTGGGATTAGTGACTTCCTGGAGTCTTTTCTTGACCTTGAGTTTGGCAAACATCCGGAGCAAACTTCACTGCTTCCTGCCAAGAAATAGTCCATGACACTAACATCCATGTGAGAAAGCGTTTTGAGGGATGAAAACATAAACATAAACTTAAACATTCAGTTCGCAGACTTATCTTTTTTGAATGCTTTTTTTTTTTTTTTCTTTTGTCCAACACTTGTTCCAATACTATACACTTTCTTTGCATCGACTCAGCTGTATAACATATGACAATCCAGCTGTCAGTGCATCGACAGATTATTATTTAGTAGCCTGGTGCAAAGGGGGGTGGTTGTTGATACTCTTGGGGCAGCACTCCATCAGTCAGCCGCAAGTTATTGTGTATGTAGGAAAAGGGGAGACCGTTGACGTTCTCCTTCGGTGTGATCACCTCGTACTCAATCTCTGTGTTTCCATCAGCAGTTTCCCTGTGAATCTCTGTGTACATATGCTCATGTGATGTGCTCCTCTTCTTATGGAATATTTTCTTAAAGTTCTTTAAGTTGGTGATGACCGAGGACGGCTTCAATTCAGCGGCCCCAGCTGTGGAGGGCCCTTGAGGTGCAGAGACTGTTCTCGTACAAGCTTGGTTTTGTTTCAGTGGGGGGACGCCATTCCGGGCAGGGATTTCAGGTGGCGGGCTGGATGGAAAGTTGTCAGCCGTGTATCGATTCCCTGCCAGTGGCATGGGCTTCACATCATGAACAGAAAACATACAGCATAAGATGTGTTAATAAAAACACCCAGTTGCATTTGAAGCCACTGAAACCATGATTTTAAATCTGAAGAACATATCCCTTAAGGAAAAATTAGCTTAACATATAGAACAACTTTAACCAGGACACTGAGGTTTTCAGGGCATTTCGATCATCACTATAAAAAATATTTACAGAACATTTCAGTGGAGTCAAGTTTGGTTGTCAGAGTAAAAATCCTTTTACAATCTGGTAAGAATTTAACAAAAAATGTTGTGTATACTCTGTTTAAAGAATTTTAAAGTTTCATTATTACCGGGGCTGGAAGCGGGGACGCAGAGTTGGACAATTCTTCTTTTAAACTGGGATAAAGTCTGTTTGGATGGCTGCCAGTGGATTGGACCGTCGGGTTGATGAGGTTTGTCGGCCGATAGGGCAGGGCAGGGGGGATACTCTCCTCTGGTGCTTCTGGGTCACTTCTTCTGTGTCGTAGGGCGCTGATTTGTAGCAAATCAGCATCAGGTTTTGGGTTTCTTTGGGGAAACAGTAATTCTGCGTAGTCTGTCTTGTCATTTGAGGACTTACATGAAGTGAGAAAGAGAGAAAAGGAGACGGAACATGATCCCTCTGTGATTTGTTTTGATGTGCAGGTGGTGAGCAAATAAACAAATTGTGGCATTGTACAGTAAAGGAAACTGTTTCACCTCTAAATGCATGAGCAATCAATATTTAAAGTCTGCCCAGGCATTTGTATTCATGTAGCGTACTGAAGACACTTCCTCACCTGTCCACAGGCAACAGTCAGCACCTCACTGAAAGGCATGATGGGAGTTCTACGATGAAAGTCCACAAGATCCTGCAGAAGCCGGTGACGCCTGTTCTCCCCAACTATGATGTACTGACCATCCTCCAGTGCATCAATCATGAAATGTCTGCAGCGGTCATCAGCACTGAGGAGTCCATAATAAAGGTGAGAAGGACTTTGAACTGTCAGACCAAACAAACAAATAAACATCTTCAGTCCTTCAAAACACTTACCGATATGAGAGCGTGTAGCCAATCCTGGTCTCGCTGACCCTGATGAGGAAGTAGCCAGGAGGCTTTGGCATGAGCAGTTCCTCCGCTGTCCTGCAAAAATTATTAACATGCTCAACCTGCCACAAATAAATTTTTATCTGTCGATGACAATTTTACAGCTGGGATCAGTTCTCTGTGATAGGCAATGTGAAATTATGAAGGATAGTCATTGTATCATTGCAATATTTACAAGAAGCATCCTTCCTCCATGTCTATTTATTAACTAGAAAGATCTGAAAAGTCAAAAACAAACTGAGGAGGACACTGTACCTCACAACTATATCATAACTATATTAATCATTACAGGTATGAATGTGTAAACTGGGTGAAGAAGGAGGAATTTAAAGTCTGTTTTCTGTCCCCAGAGTTGAAACTAAACATGGAGAAGCAGCTTTTAGTTTTTATGCTACACATATCTGGAACAAACTCCCAGAAAAGTGCAGATCTGCTCCAACTCTCAGCTCTTTTAAATCAAGCCTGAAGACTTTCCTATTTGCCACTGCCTTTGATTAAACCAATTTTATCAATATTTCACACTGCACTGCAACTTTTATTCTCCTGTTTTATCTATCCTGTTTGTTTGTGTCGCATTTACATATTCTTATTATGGTCCTCTTCATTTGACTTTTCATATTGCTGTTATATATTGTTGTGTTTTAAGTTAAACACTTTGAGTTGCATTGTGTCTGAAATGTCCTATACAAATACACTTGCCTCGCCTTGCCTGTAAGGTATTCAGTATTAAAAGGGCAAAGTTCACAAACTTGAAAAGCATAGGACTAAAATAAATATTTAACTCTGTACTTAAAAGAGATCTCTGTTCCTAAACGAAACCAGTCATGTTTCCTATTTTGTGAATGTGATTTTATTAACCATTGATCAAAAGCATATACTATATGCTACATGCTACATGCTACGTGTGGGTTAGAGGTTGAGAAAATGTAATCCCTTGTGGTTTTTGGTTGTTAAGAACCTCCAGAATAGTGTTTTCTAGTTCCTGAAAATTTGACATTTGAGAACATTTGGGTTTTGTTTGAGATATTCTCCCTTTTTTTCCTATTGTATTGGAGCGATATTTCAGGATAAATAATTAATAGCTGGGGGGAAAACATGAAAAATTAAAAATAAAATAAATGATTCCTCTTACTTCCTGGAAATGATCCCATGAAACCACTCTGGGACGATACCATTCCTGATCACAGACTGGAGCTGGCAGCCTGTGAACCACTTGAAAGCATCTTGTCCATGTAAATCCATCGTCATCCTGGAAAAAAAAGCTCATTTAATCTGCAGTTATGTCTGTCGGACAACTCACTGAGCACGAACACCGTGCACATATAGCTCAAACTTCACATGGTGCATACAGTACAAGTGTAAGAACTGTTTGAAGCCCAAACGTGCTTCAAATAGTTTGAATCCTATAACATTTCAGCTGTAGCTTCAGCCCTTAAATCATTGAACATGATAGTCCAAATGGAACATGATTCATAGATAAGATCACTCACCCTCTCTGGCAGCTCAGCAATAAAATGACACATCGCACATCATGCACCTGATGACATCTGTAGGGGGTGGAGTCAAAATGAAGCACCTGCCAGACAGCAAATAATGAGCAACCGCACACATTTAGAAATAATGTCAAATAAAGTAGCCACAAAACAAATATAGTGCGGATAAACAATTGTTTGTTTTGTTCAGCCATTGCAGAGTATTGTGTTCGTTCAGGCATTAGTTGGTTGTACAGAGGAGCGGGACTATAACCCAACAAGAGCCATTAACTTTGGCTGTTAGACAGGCAGGTTTCTATTTCAGAGCCAGGTTTCAGTGTGAGTCACCCTTTTCCTGAGAAACGTGCTGAACACACTCATATTAAAACTTGAAAATTACCCATAAATCCTCTGAGAAAGAGGCCAGACCTGCTAATTCAATTTGCTCTCGTTAACCTGGTTGATTTTCTGATGCTGTTCAATTGGATTTTAGGACAATACAATGTAATGCACCAAAACAAGACCGCATGCCAGTGTGGGTTTTTGGAAAGCTGAAACAAGCCACAGTGTCGTCTGATTATCCAATAATAAGCAAATTTTGAATAAATAAACCTTTGACTTCCATCTGCTGTGCTATTCATCCAGGAACCTCTGACAAACAGGAACAAACGAACAATAAGGTTCATGGTCTTTGGTGTCGTTATTGTTGCCGACATGTAACTGTTGATTTATTGGCTCACTGACAATTCCTGTTGACAATTGAAGGTCAAGTTACTCAAGCTGAGATGTCTCCCTTCAACTTAGTAATGTCTGACTGCAAAAATGCCTAAATAGCCGCGTTTTCTGTCATTTTTTGGGGGGTAAAGAGGGTGCGCAGATGTTTCTGTAGGGTTACCTCCATTTATACATGAGCCATCATCTACATGCCACCATCTATAAAACTAAATTCTATTTTAAGCTTTTGTAGAGTCCGTTTTATTAATCATATCAATCATATCAGTATTTGAATATCTGCTGTGAGTGTATCTGCACGTGCCTTTTCGTATGAGGATGCGGCTTACCTCCGCTAGGCTGCTTAAATTTTCATTCATGTCTGTTTGGTTAAAGTTATTTTGTCAGTAAGATTTATGCAAATTTTTCTTATTACTTGAATTCAATAATTCAGTTAACCTGGATGGACTCGATTCTCAGCTTTAGTCCTCCATATATCATAGTTTGTTGAAACATAAAGAGATGTTTAAAGAAAAATGGCAAAAGATGTCATTATGTCTCAATCAAATAAAAAACACATATGAATTTAACTTATTTCAGTTATACACAAATCTCCCAGTATAAATTGTGCGAATGAGCCAACTAAACATTTTTAACAATCTCATTTTAATAAATCAAAGTACACATATCTACAAAAGGCGTAGATCAATAAGATTTATGAAACTACAGTACAATCAATGTAGATCTTATTTACAATTGCTGAATTTTTGATCTATTCCCCATGAAATCCATCAACTATCAGCAATTAAATCCAAATTTAGCTCAGAACTGCTGAAGATGTGTTGACTAAGAAGTGGCAGATTTAAAATTTGAGAAACTTTCAATTGACTCCAATCAGAGGAAAAAAAGCAAATCCATTTCATATGCTAAATTTAATCCTAAAAACTGTTTTTATCATTTGGAAGAGCCTGCTTCACCACAACAGTGATGCAATCTTTGAGTTTAGCCCATCAAAGATGACAATCATGATTTAAATCCACAGGTTAATATTTATGTGGCTGCAGGCTGAGATGTTAATTCCATTCACCGGACTGATGAGGTGATTTTAACCACCTTTCACTAAATCTCTAAATTTGACGCCGAACCAGTTGAACCCAAACAAATTAGAATAGAATTTAGAGTGACAGCAGAAAATAACAGTGAGAATCATAAGCACATTTTTAATCTCAAATAAAGCTTGTCAAATGTGTCAAATGTGCAAAGCTTTTTGAGGTTTTTCTACGCACCCAGAATGCATAGTTAAGACGGCCATGATATTGGGCCAAAAGAGGACAAGGGATAACTGGAAAGAGGTTGGAGAGGGAAAGGAATGAAAGATAAAGATTGGGGGAGTATGGGGTAGGGACATCTGGGGTTCCCAAAAGCATCAATAGGGATTAAACGGATGAAAAGATGAAAAAGAAAAAAAAAAAAAAATTTATATATATATATATATATGGGAATGTTGGAATGGGGAGAAACATCATGGGCCATGTCAGTGCTCTGATGTTTTCAGGAATCCCAGAGAGGGTTCAGTGGAAAGTTCTTTCCTTTCAGTTAAGACTTGCAACAAACACAGTCAACAAATGTTAATAATTTTTCTTTACAGAAAGAACAAAGGAAAAGTGCATGATTAGAACATAAAAGGGCACTTTGTCATTTGGTGCTATGTTTTGTTTCACTCCATAAATACTGCTACAGCACAGCCCCTATCCAAGGCCCAGAAAAACAGTTGTATACGTGTTCCCCCATTGGAACTGACAACTAGAACAAGTATGAATGCTATGAATGCTTAAAGCAATGAGTTCATCACTGGGATTCCTTCTGTGCCACTTTTGTGTAACTGCATTGCCTCCAGGTGTTAAAAGATAGGTATTGCTTGCCCAACTTTAGAAGTGCATAAAATAATAGTCTTCCTATTTTCCTAACATGCATTTTTGCAATACCCAAAATGAGGAAAGGAACTACACAAAGAATCCATGTGCCTTTGAAACAAGCATATGTCATCGAGAACCCAGTCTTACTGCAACCATTTGAATACTCGACTATAAAACCTGGACTCTAAATACACTAAATTGCACATTAATGTGTTCACAAGAGCAAATAATGGAATGTTTCAGCCTAAGAAATGAATAGAAAGACTTGAGCAGAAAAGGTGGGCAGACGACATGTAAACTGCAATGTTGATATGATGAGTACAATGCCGGCACACCTGTTTCATATGGTGAATCATAACCAAAGCTACATATTTATGTTACTTTTACCCAATGTGCATTTGTAGAAATCTCAGCCACCCGGTCTTTACACACATAGAATAATAGTTTTTAAAAAACTGCTTTCAACTGGGATTGTACTCTGAACACCTTAGAGATATACAGTAGGTTGCATTATTCAACAGATTAAGTGTATATAAAAATTAGGAAGCCCATTGGACTAATAAACATATTCTGGAAATATATTTTGGGCTAATTTTGGAGATAAGATTAAATAAATAAGACTTTACTAAGTGACAGCAAATGAGAAAAAAAACAAACAAACAAACCAAAAAAAAAAAAAAAAACAACAAAAAAACCAAACACCTAGGTTATCAGACATTATTGTAAGATAGTGACCCAAAGGTGAGGAACAATTACTTACAAAAAGGAGTTTGATCACCCTTTGTGTCTCAAAAGGAGGCAGTCTTTAAAAGTCAATAAGATTTAAGGAATTAAGTTGAAAGAACAGAACTAAGGACCAGCTGTTAAAAAAAAGAATGATATTTAGCATGTAACAGAGGCCACAATAGTTAGATCCACAGGTGCCAAAGGAAGACTGGTAAACCAAGGCAGCAATAAACACATGTTGGTCCAAGTAAACAAGCAGATAACAAACCAGAAAGAGAAGGAGGAAGACATGCTGATGTGGATTAAAAAAAAAAAAAAAAGAGTGTGCTTTGTCCAGTTCTGTCCAGTGGGGGACACAGTTAAGGCGATGGTGCATGCCAACACTCCCGACTCCTCACAGGAGCGTACAGCGGAAGAAACTGCTCTTCTTGGGCTGCTCAGTAATCTTTACTCCTTGACTGCTGCCCTGCGGGTTGTTGCCCTCCTAAAATACAAATACAAATCAGACAAAAGATCAGAAGGGCAAAAACACTATTACTCGACATAACACACATACTGGACACAGCAAAGTACCAAAATGTCCACTTTGGTACATTCTTACCAGTTTCTTGTCCATTTTAGCTTTGATGTCTCTGGCGAGGGTTAAGAAGGCCTGCAGATGAATACAAAGGAAATTAAACAATAATAGTTTTGCTTAATAATCATTAATTGTATCGCAAAGGTAATAAGTAAATGAAATAATCTGTGAACTTTCTATGGTTTTACAGTGAACAAATGATGTGACTTTAGTTCATTAGTACGGCTATAATTTAATTCTTTAATGAGATTGTGATTTGCCTCATATGCAGACCTGAAGAAACAGTTTAGCTGCTAACGAGGCCACTAAAAGCTAATTCAAGTCATTAAGAAACACACACTACTCTAGTAGCTCATCAAAGTCATGCATTTTGTTTTCTTTCATGGTCTGCAGCCATTGTGCGGTCCATCCTTAAACTGTTATAAATAAATAACTCATGTAATCCCGCCTGTGCGTGGGATTACTCAAAGGCTATTCTTGCTTAACAATGCAGACCAAATGACCAGAGCTCAACTTTCAACTGTGAATGGACAATGGCAGAAAAAGTGCGAACTCACATTCTCAACATTGATGTTTGCCTTTGCGCTGGTCTCCATGAACTTGATACCATACTCCAATGCCAGCTGACAGCAGGAGAAAAGACAGAGAACTGATGTCAGTAAACACAATAAATGTGCCAGATTAGAGCGCTAAACTCTGGTTCCTGGTGCACATCATCCTCAAGTTCATCACTGCACCTTTTCTCCTCTGTCTTTGGACACTTGCCGCTTGTCATTGACATCACATTTATTCCCAAGGACCATCCTCTCCACATCTGATGAGGCATGCTGTGGATTATAAATCAACATGGTGAACAAAGTGGAACACTGACGAAGACAATAGGTTAGATTCCTGCATGCTTTTTAGCTCTTCATAAATACCAATGTCAAAATAAAAAGGCATGTGATGAAAAGCAATATATATACAAAGGTAGCATATACACTAACACACAGCCAACACATTTAGCTTATGGAAAACATTTACCTCTTCTATATTCCGTATCCAGTTCTTGATGTTGTCAAAGGACTTCTCATTGGTGATGTCATACACTAACATGATGCCCTGTGGGGTTAGTACAGAAGAGGAGTTAGGCAACTGAGCAGCCAGACACCACTGAAATCATTTCAAACTAATTCTGACAGTTTCTTAGAGGCAGACTGACAGAAATTGACTGTCTAACTTGGTTTCCTGCTGTTAACATCAACATTTATTCACTTGATTAAATTGATTATACAAGTTTCTAATGTGAAAAACACAAAGGCATCCAGTTAAAATTCAATGATAGGAGAAGCCAACTAAAATACCACAATAATACACTGCGTTCACTGCTGATTTCCCTGATGGGTTTAGGTTGTGGTACAGGTTTAAGCACAAGGGCTCACGTGAGTAGCAGACACCCACAGGCCCACAGATGACACGCACTGCTGAGTGAGGTGCATGGCTGACAGTGAAACTTACCATGGCTCCTCTGTAGTAGGCCGTCGTGATGGTCCTGAACCTTTCCTGTCCTGCTGTATCCCTACAACCAAAGAATGTTCTTTAACTTGGGCTTTCAGAATCTATCCAAACTGAACCAAAGTGCACAGGCCAACTAATTTCTAAGTTTCACTGATGTGCATATTATGATGTACTTTTTTTCCCCAAGTTGACCATATACAGTTTTATTTTCAAGATGCACAATGTTAGACAGTAAATTTACATAGAAGGCCAAGAGTTTTCTTTTGAAATATGCAAACATAGCAACTTTGAGGACAGTAAGGGCCACAGTGCACTACTGCTAAGCCCAAAAACATGTACTCCTTTAGTATTAAAGACAGATATACACACCAGCTTTATAGTGCTAAACGAACCACTGACAGCATCTGTTAAACCACTAGTTTCAGTCTATGTAGGTGGGTGAACATGACATGCGCCACTACTGTATTCAAATCACAAAAATAAACCAGATGTGACGATGTGATCTAATTTTTTGTAAAAATGAAGGAAGGACTTTCCACTACTCATTTCCTTTGCTACAACAGTGTGTGCTGAGGACGCTCAATAGCAGCTTTCATGTCATGTTATTTTAAATTAAAGTCATGGCTGTTGTCAAAGGAGGACATAAAAGTGGCACAAAATTTTATTATCATGTTGTATATTTACTGGAATTTCTTCAGGCTCTTTTTATAACAGTGAGTACCCAGTACATAATGGAGTTATATTAGATTTTGGTGATACCATTTGTTCAAATATAAGATAAGGTAATCTTTTATCAGTCCCTCAAATGGGGAAATTTGCATGGTACAGAATAAACAGTTTTTGTCCTGTTGTGCAGAGGACATGCAGTTCACACCGGGTTGCTATTTTATTTGATAAATTCAGCTAAGGTTAACGCAGTGTAATATGCCAATGCAATGATGAATTTATGCTCCCCATAAACTTCAGTTCTCCAAAGCAGTTTATGCTGATTTGGAGAGGACATTTTAACAATTATACGACATTGCATTTACACTGTACTATGACACACTGGAAGGTGTTTCAAATATATTGCCCACCCTGGTTACAACACACAGGGCAGACTTAATATTTGTAACACATCCCAGTCTAAAGCAACTGTTGTCTATAACGCCCATAGAAGTAGGAATTTCAGCAGGCCTATTGTATTAGACAGCATTAGTCTCAGTTTTAATCTGATTATCTTGTACTTGTCCCTCCATCTCTGAATCTTTTCAGTGAAGCTGTGTAATAAAATCAATCTGGCAAGTTCTTACCATATCTGTAGTTTGATCTTCTTCCCATCTAATTCTATTGTTCTGATCTTGAAGTCAATACCTAGATAGATAGAATAGATAGAATAAAAGATTAAAAAAAATATATATATTTATAAACAGAAACAGAAACACATTAATCAACTACATTAAGATCAACAAAAGCTGAGGATGTTGTGGTACCAAGTTTCCCTCAGCATCAGCATGATAGTTGTTAATGTACGTGTCCGGAGTGGTTGAAGAGTTTATGAATACTTTCTGTTTCTGAGGCTGAGAGTCCAAAGTACGGGCAGCTGGTCTTCAGAGAAAATGACACTGCCCATTAACGCTAGCTCACTGACAGACTTTGTAGCCAGTTAGCACAACTTGTCTTACTAAGTCTGAATCTCACGATCTAATCGACCACCACACGTCCAGTGGCTTTCTAACCACCACTGCCCGTAAAAATGCCACTGACAGTTGGGGAAAAGCGCCTTTGACAAGCCGGTTGGGCTGCTTCCTGGCTAGCAGCTAGCAGCTAGCACAACACGAATGCTAGCCAGAAAAAGTTAGCAACAGATTAGCACGGCGGGGTCGGGCTGCTCCGGGGTCACTGCTCGGGCCAAAAACGGGCTTTTTTTCTCACCTATAGTGGAGATAAACGTTGAGTTGAAGGCATCTTCTGAAAATCTGAATAGAACGCAGGTCTTTCCCACGCCCGAATCGCCGATTAAAAGTAGTTTGAACAAGTAATCGTAAGTCTTCGCCATGTTATTAGCTAGCTTACTACTGCGGATATCCCGCCCGGTGCGAAGGCAGAGACGTCACTGCGGTGAGCGGCCGTGTGGTCAAATCAACTGCCACTCCGCTCTGCCTTCGTGGCTCCGGAAGTGTGAGGCTCGCTCGCTGGGTGTGCTCGTTTTCCAACCAAAGGTCACCCGGAGTGAGAGTGGGGTTAATGGTTTTCATAGGAGATATTACGTTTCTTGTTGAAAGTTGTGCTGTTTGTTGCTGTAAACTCAATCAAAGTGGAGCAAAATATACAGATGTCTCACCAGATTCAGGATTTCTGACAGTTTTTTTTTTTCCTGTGAATTCAACTTGGGAAAAAACATTTAGAAGCACTGCTGTTTTTCAATGGTCATAAATTCAGAATTAAAAACTCTTATTTGACTATTATGAATTGCAACATAAAAATTTGCTTTTGTCAACCTTGAAAATATTATATATATATATATATATATATATTTTATTTTTTTTTTTGTCTTTTAAACCACAAGGAAACATTCATATTGAAGTTCCCTGAAGGTTAAACTGAATGTTCCCTCTCCCCGGTGAAGATTAGTGATGTTTTTTTGTTTGTTTGTTTGTCTTTTCGAATCAATTGCTTATTGTTAGTATGAATGATGAGAGTATTTTTGAATTTTTGACATAAGGATTGATATCAACTGATATCAACCAAGAAATGACAATTTTAGGGTAATATTCCTTTAAGGTTCCCTAAAGGTTACCCTTCTGGCAAATTTTGGTTAATGTCCCTGCAACATTGTTTGACTGTCCAAGCTTGAGACATTCCCTTAAGGTTCTTTAAGGGCACCTCAAAAATAGCCTTTAGCAAACATTCCTGGAAAGTTTCTGTAATGTTTGCAGAAGCTTAAGATAACATTAAAGAAACATTCCCTCTCTTTCGTGAAAATGTATGAAATATTGCCCATGGTTGAAGGTATTGATTTTCATAGGTTGCTAAAACTTCTTAATCTCAGGCTCTCTGTCATTTGTTCTTTCATTTAGAATCAGAAAATGGTGGTGAATGTACCTGAAATGCTTCTGGAAGGTTATGTTTGTCATAGGTTGTTAAAGCATATAACATTTCAATATGAATCATGATCATTTATTGCTATGCAAAGTGAATTTGGTTCACAATTGGATATACCTTACAATAAATGAGCCCAATCTCAAGTAAAGCAACAAAGGTCTGAAAACAAGATGCAGAGACAATGTCTTCAAAAAAGATGAAGAGCCTGATCCTTTAATTTACTTCCCAATAGCTGAACAATCCATTATCATTTTAGATTTTTCAAGCTTAAATATGTATACATGTAAGAATTATGCTTATTATTCATTAATTATATGCTGCTATTATTGGCAGTCACTGTTTTCTGTTGCACCTCCCCTAAAGAGAAAATCCCTCCTCCTCGGTTTCTTCCAGCTCCTGACAACCAGTACATGTCATTAGACAAATAACAAACTGTGACTTTGGACAAAGAGACACATCTCTGCAGGTCACATTTTACTTTGTTGTTCTCCATTTGGAAGAAAACCTCGACACTCCTGATCAAAAATGCCTGTAAGTAAAACTTTTCACATTTCTAAATATTTTTTTCTTGTTTCTTCTGTTTAGAAGTTGTGGTTCTATCTTAGATGACAGAAAGATGCTTGGAAAATGTGTTACTGATAAACATAACAATTTGGAAATAAAATGGGAGGGATTTCATCAGCTAATGCATGAAAATACCTAAACACATAAATAAGATATGGCCATAATGCAGGACACTGATTTCTGACAGGTTGGGAAGATGCCCAGGCTTGTCCAGACATGTCTGTTTCTAACCCTAACCAGCAATTCATTCATCAGACTGCAGGGGGCATTAGGGTTTAATCAAAACAATAAAGAGACCATCATTTCCTCATCATGTTATTGATAAGCAAAGACATATAAAGTTGATTAAACCATTTAATGTAGAAATCTCATTGGCAGTTGGCCAAGGATTTGCTGAAGCCCAGTTTGGCTGAGGAGAGGAGAAGACATAAGAAGAAGAGGCTGGTGCAGACACCCAACTCTTACTTCATGGATGTCAAATGCGTGGGTGAGGACCGTGGACACCTACACCCCCACCCCCCCATTTTGCTGACTGATATTCCAATATGTGTCGATTATTTATAATGTAGACGCTCTCCACTCTCCAGGCTGCTACAGGATCACCACCATCTTCAGCCATGCCCAGACGGTGGTACCTTGTGGGGGCTGCTCTTTGATCCTCTGCCAGCCACAAGGAGGGAAATGCAAATTAACTGCTGGTGAGCTATCTATATTTACACACTACCAGTCAAGAGTTTATACTTTTGACTACCAGTCATTTTATACTATAAATGTTTGTTCTTGTCCATCTAGGCTGCGCGTTCAGGCGGAAATATTCCTGAGCTGAAATGAAGTGGTACACCAAGAACAGGGAGTAATAAGGACCATGGATGAATGAGTCTGAGACTCACACTTCATGATTTGTTGTGTGACTGCTTATACCCTCTTAACATTTATTGAGTGAGAAGTCGCCCCCCTTTGTACCTTGATCACGTGGAGTGAAATGTAATTTGCCCTGTGGGGCCTAATCGGGGAGGGAAAAAGCTGTATGAGTTAGGCTGAGCTACAGACACTCCCATATGCTTAGATGGTTTTGTACGTCATATCTATGACAAAGATTTGATGAAGCACTTTAGCCTATTCGCTGTTGATGAAGTGAGGCATGTTTTGTAGTCATCAAAATGCTTAGAAACTCAGAGGAGTCGTGATTTCTGTAAAACATTTATTAGATTGACTTAGAGGGGGGTGACGAACGTAATATTTCAAAATGGCCTCGATCAAATGTGAGGCACTCTTCATGGCCGTGGCACCAGATGAAACCATGATGACCATCACAAACAAAAATAAAACATTTCAAGAGTTTATTGTCTGTCTTATGTGTGTTCTTTGGTCTTGAGAGTTCCCCTGGCAAAAAAAAGAAGTGGTGTAAAGGAAACAACCCCCCCGCCAAAAAAAAAAAAAAAAAAAAAAAAGAGAATCAAAAATACAACTTCTTACATACCTAACATTATTCTACTATATACAATAAGTATCCATGGTTGACAAAACTTAACTGAGCTTCCAGTGGTTTGGGGTTTAGCTCACTCATGTAATACAATGTATTGTAAATCTAGTAAATATTGGCTACATTATGGCATATTGTTGGCAATGAAGGTGTTGCCGATCAGGTTACGCTTAAGGAAAGGTACTGCAGATTAGAAATTCACCTCATGGCCTGGATACCGCGCTGATTCCTGCACCACAAAGAGCAGAAGAAGAACGATGAACTGTAAATGTCCTGCACGCTTTCAGCGTCAGGATGATCAGGCAGAGGAGGCATTACTTTTTAATTAAATGCAAATAAGTCTACCGTGACTGAGAATGTGCCTTGACTTTAAATGGTTAAATGTATGAATTAAACCTTTCCGTAAGTTCACCTGTACGTTTGGCCTTCATGCTGCATAAAGACAGATTTAGAAAACTGCTGACTTCATATCACCACTGGGTGGCATTTCAGAGCCACACTAATGTAGACTGAGAGAAACCCAATACCATCTGTAGCCTGTGTATCCATAAAATTAGACAAATGCTTAATGCATGTGGACATAAAATGTAAAATTGAACCAGTTTAAGTGGTTGAGTGACCAAATTGGAGGTTCTTTGCCAGATCTTTCTAAATGAGTGGTCAAAAATTATTTCTGCAATCACAGCTGGAGATTGAAAAATAAGTGATGGTATGAAAATGACTTCCCATCAAAAAAAAAAAAAAAGAAAAAAAAAAGAAAAAAGAGAGAAAGAAAGTTGTGCCTTTAAAAAAAACATCAAGGGACAAGCATTAAGTTAATCCCCCTATTATGTGAGGGAATAAAGATTTTACAGCCCGAAATGTGGAATGGAGTCGAACATTGAATGGAATGTTACATGACGATCTCATCCTCTCCAGTTTCCTCTCTTGAGTGTTTATAAGCTGTTCAATTCCTGCAGGGTCTGATCCAGGACTTGGTGCATGCCCAGGTTCTCCTCTTTGGCATGTGATAGTTTATCTGGAGAGAAGAAGAAAAAGCAACATGGTGAACCTTCAGCCGTCAGTAATAACAGCACGCTCGCAAACGTGTTGTCATGCTGATTCATTCCCTTTCACAGGTTTGTCCAACAGCCTCTCTTGAAAAACTGCACAGAGCGCTGTTTTATTGGACAGATGGTTTGCATAACTACTTTGGTTAAATTGTGCCACATGCAAAATTCAACCACACCGCAGTGCCTTTCATGCATGAACTGCTGACTTGTATTCTTTGCTAGACGACTGTTAGTAAAATATGGATGTCCTGGAGGACTTGTGTGCAACAAGGAATCAGCCACTGCTTTAGATGTTACCTTGTGTAAATGGTGTTGATATCAGTGTGTACTTCATGGACACACTTGGGAAATTAATATCAGAAATTATCGAAAACCAGAGTGTGTAAGGGTCTAAGGGGATTGAAATCTGCATTAATTCACACCAAAACATAAGTAAATCTCACTAGAAGAGCTCACCTTCCATAAATGAAAATCAGATGGACAATGTGCAGTAACAACCAATTGTAAAACATTAAAATATCGGTCACCTAATCACACAAATAAAAAGTGCATGATTAACAGCATAGCACATAGCAAGCTATATGAAAATATGGCTTATGAAGAACAGAGACAAAAGCTGCAAAGTAGGAAAGAAGTCAAGTTTTTAATTATATTTTTTGCATAGTAAGCTGGACAGAAGGCACATATAATCCACAGAGAGAAGACAATGAGTCCCAACATTCAGAAGAAGACAGGGGGATGAGAAGCAGAGAGACAACAGATGCCAGAGCATCTACAGAGATGTCATGTCATTGAGGGCATGGTCCAGCTCCTCACTAATGGCTTTGTACTTCAGCTTCTGAGCATACAACTCATCTGGAGGTCAGAGGTCGACAGGAAGTACAGGCAGGTGTCAAGGACAGCAGCGACACAAACAAGCCAAAAGCAGGACAAGAACAAGAGAGAGGCGGAGGCAGAGAGCAGAGGGAGGAAGGAGAAGACAAAAAAATATATATATGTCAGGCTGTTTTAAGATGCAGACATTGCTTGGAAGAAATAATGATGAACATCTAATTATGTTTGCAGTTCTTTTGCTGTGCGAGTCCTGGATGTCTCATTAAACTGCTGCACTAACTCCATAAACTCAGTTTGCCTGCGGTCCAACAGCTAAATAATGCAGACCTAAACACATGCGAGCACATTCTGTCCTCTCTGCAACATCCCTGACATGGAGTAGTTGTCCTTCAGAAAGGTCTATCATTAGCTTGTCTTAGGTGAAGACTCTACACAGATTTGGCAAGGAACCCTTTCCTTTGCACAGACCATATTTTCAGTGATGCTGAAATAGGACACCCCTTCTGGGATCCATGTCAAACTGAACTGTATCACTGTGCATTTCTGCAATAAGATTTTGGCCCTATTATGACTGGAGTTAGCTGTCGGCCTTCGGGAAACTATGCTTAACTATCTATTAGTGGCTCAGTAACAAACACGTGTCCTAATTTATTGACACTAAGTGTAATCCTGGACAACCGGCTTTTATGTGTTTTCAAAGAGAAGTGATACTAATGAAAGCCTAATTATAGTAACAAATCCCCAACAAATGTATATAAAATGTGTATAAATTAGGAGTATCGTTGGGCTCATACCTTCCAGATCATCGATGGATTTTTCCAGTTTGGCCACTGTCCTCTCTGCAAACTCTGCACGGGTTTCAGCCTGAGAGGAAACAGACATAGGATGTCACACTGTTCATGGCAGGCTTTTCACCAATACATGCAGCACACTTGACTGGTACAGTGCAGGTTTAACTTAATGACACGTTTTACATTTATTTTTTGAATTCATGCGCCTAACAATTCATGGTAAAAACGAATGAACAGTTAAAATCATCAGTTCACTGATTACAGTTTACTGTGATAATGGACAGTCAGAAGATTATCTTCTGGGAATGGGATGGGAGAGCGGGAAATGGAGAGTATGGGGGATGAGATCCAACCAGGGTTCCTGCCCATATTCAGCTAAGAGACCACAACTTAATTGTAATGTCCACTGCATTAAAAAGTAGCATTTGTTGTCAGACTCCAAAAGCATGCAGAGCATGCAGGACGTGTTTATAGAAAAATGCCAGAGTCAGAATCTCACCTCCTTCAGTTTGTCAGTCAGGACTTTGATCTCCTCCTCATACTTGTCCTCTTTTTCTGAGTACTGTTGACACACAGGGACACAGATAATTAATGTTATCCAATTAGAGGCAGCTGTACAAATACATGCTCACACGTGCTCTCACACTCACACACACACACACACACACTCACACACACACACACACACACACACACACACACACACACACACACACACACACACACACACACACACACTAACTGTCTCATTGTCCACAGATAGTAATTCTAACTAAGTAAAAGAACCACTCCCTTCCAGAAATTAGGTAAAAAAAAAAAGGGACGCTGATGCACAAAAGAGGTGTCTGTGTTTCCTGAGAACAAGTTGAGCTGTGATGTCAACCATGGCAGCCCTGACTGAACAGAGCGAAGGCACACAGGATAGAGGAGAGCAGTCACGTGGTAAGCCTGGCATGCTGTCATGCTGCCTGTCTGTGCCTGGGGAGGAATACTCTGCAGGTCTCTGCCGGCCGCTGCTTCCCATACACAGAAACACCTATTGCCATTAACTCTGAATGTAAAAACAGTGGCTCATTTATCATGCACTTTGAGAACGTGCGCAAACATATGTTTAAAACAATGAAGGAGGCCCAGTCGTGGACTCTTGATACCTACAGGTTTTCATCTAAACAACCTGAGGAGAAAATAAAAGGTCAGGTTTGTAAGTAGATGCCTGATGATACACAACTATAATGAAGATGGACTGAAACAATACTTTGGTGTTGTGTTATCCCCTCACAGTCACTGAAATTACCATCCGACTGCGTCCTGAGAACGGCCCAAATGACAGGGCCAGGAAAGTGGAAATGAGTATATACTGATGCCAGACCTGGTGTTCAGAATGTACTGTTGTATATATTTAGGTTGTTTGTGTGTGAATGAAAACAGCCGCAGTGTAAGTCAGCGTAAGATCTTAGCTGTATTCTGTTCTGATAAAAAATGTTGCACCATCGATGTACATTACAAGTAAGTCAGCGAAGGCATCCCAACCTGATAAACAAGTGGTTTTGCTCCATAATTTGGGCCTAGCCTTCTGCACAGGCATAACATATCGTTAACATTACTAGCGACAATATGAAGGTTGGCTACAGGCTGTCACATTTTCCTGTGCAGAAAACCACACAGGGGAGCCTGAAAATGAAATATTTACTCTAAACGTGACAGTATATTTGGATCAGGAGATTCAGTCACGCCATTCACTTGTCACTCTCACCTTCTCAGACTGGGCTTCTAAGGACTTGAGGTTGTTGGTCACATTTTTCAGCTCTTCCTCAAGGTCACTGGCTTTACTGCAGAGATAAACACAAGTGTTTGGTTCTGACGGAGAAAGGAAACAGGTGAGGGCAAATGGGAGTGCCAATAGTGTTGTTGCATTTTAGGGGTTGGTTAGATTTACCATTCAGAAAGCTCGGCCCTCTCCTCAGCTCTCTCCAGCTCTCCCTCCAGGATCACCAGCTTACGAGCAACCTAGGGTGAGAAACATGAGGGGAAGGACTTTCAGACTAAGAAAATGGCTGACTACTGGAGTTCATCCTGATATAGGAGGGTCAGATTTTCTGCTCACCTCCTCATATTTGCGGTCAGCCTCCTCTGCAATGTGTTTGGCCTCCTTAAGCTGCATCTCCTGAATCTCCATTTTCTCCTCGTCCTTCATCGCTCGGTTCTCAATCACCTTCATCCCTCTGAATAGTTAGATAGATAGATAGATAGTCAGACAGATTGTTGCAAATAAACAACTGCAATAATTTGAATATTAGACTGAATACTATTGTAATGTGATTTCTCCTGACCTCTCGCTCTCATCTGCAGCCTTCTCAGCCTCCTCCAGCTTCTGCAGCGCTGTGGCCAGCCTCTCCTGGGCTCGGTCCAACTCCTCCTCCACCAGTTGGATCCTACGGTTCAGAGCTGCTACATCACCCTCCGCCTAAGAGGAAGGGAAAAAAAGCGGAGAAGAAAGAAGCTTAGTCCTTCATTAATATGACTTTAAATCATCCAAACTGGTCTTCCCATCCCCCTGTCGCCCTCCTTAAAACAGGAAGACAAAGACAGCGAGGGCAGTGGGGGAGAAAAAAAAAGTCACAGTCAGGCAAAAAATATGAACAGATGCACAGACAGCTGAACAGAGAAAATGACCCACAACTGGCAGACTTGTGTTGAGTGCATACACAGCACATACGGTTGAACTTCAGTGTACTAATCAGCAAGGGGCTCCTATATGACCAGCGTTACTCTTTACGGTTTGAATTCACGTGTCTTCTAGTTCATTTGCTTTTTTGTACGTCTGTTAATGCTAAATGTGACTAAATGTATCCATTAATTGAGCGTGTCTACTTGTCTGCACAGTCTGCATTTTCTGTATTGCTGCAGCCATTAAGGAGGTTAAAGTTCAATCTCACTGAAGGAGCTGAGGACTTCTCAGATCACTCAGCTCAGTCAACAGCCACACGATTTTCTCCCAAACCTGCTAATGTACTTTAAATAAATATATGTACAACATTCTACAAGATAATGTTACTATATCATATTTAAAGCAAGCAATGGTACAACAGATACTGAGAACTGTGCAACTAAGATTCTTTTGCTATCATGCTGTCTCTGGGGTCATTCACGTTTCATAAATCAATAGCTGGCATAGAGACAGCAGGGGGGTCTCATACCTACAGTAAACAGTCTCTGATGAAACACTGAGTCTGGCTTGTAAGTATAATCCTTGTTAATGTCCAACGATCGAGAGTTCACATTTAAATGACATGCTTGCAAAGACTCAATTTCCGGTGACTGTGAATGCAAATGTGAGGACAAATGGGCTTCTTCTCATCTGCCCTTGGTAAACAAAGGCAGAGGGAGGAAAAAGAAAGCAAACAGACAACTATACAGGCATTTCCTCTCTGTTGGCCAGAGAGTTTATCCAACCACCACCTCCGAGGGAGCCACATTCAAAGTGAAAACAGGCCAAACTCAGTTTTCATACAAAAGCTACAACAGCGACCCAAGTTTACGACCAGAAGGCACCACAGAACTGCACTTCTGCAATACTGAACCACTCATCCAAACCCAGAACACTCACGCAAGTTTAGCCCCTGTCCCTGAACTGAAGCAGCTGAGGATTTCTTCAAACAGACATTATTCTGTGCAGAGTTGCGAGGCAGCAGTTAGTAGGTCAGTGACTCATTAGCTTGTCATTCAGTCCAGAAGTCAGATCAACAGTCATTTTTATAGGTAGGCAAGTCAGTCTGCTGCATATTTGGCAGCTTAAAGTTAGTAAAAGAGCAAGGCATGACAATGAAGAGGAAATGTAGCTCTGCACGGAGAAGCAGACACTTCGGAAAGCTCATTGGAAAAAAGAGTTTTTGAGTCTGTTTGTGCTGAGAATAAATAGACCTCCATTCAGGCCACTCTTCCATTCTCTCATAGACTCAATATTTCAGGAAATGAAGGCATGGTTTCCTGCCTGTTGGTAGCTGGCAGCAGCCTCATTTTCATTTTTAAGATTTTCTCCATGTCATCTCCCCGTCATGTTAAACTGCTGACTGGCCAGTCAGACTTTCCACCTCTCTTTTTCTCTCTTGCCCTGCCCCCCCGCCCTCAGTTCAGTCCTCTCCCAGGTCCTGCCCTACTGCACCCAGAGCTGCCAGGGGAGGCCACTGATATGAGACAGGAAATATCTGTAGAACTTGCGTTGACGTGTCTTAAAACAACCAGCATTTGACAAAGGAAAACCTAACCTGGCACAGAATGAATAAAAAGTCATAAATCGGTCGCAACAGCTTGAAATCTTATTAGCGATGTCCTCCACGCTGTATCTGTCTGCACTACATCTGGGGGATGAGAAATGTTGATCTGAATTAAACTGGAGCCTGAAATAACAGATATAGTTACTTCCTGAGTCCTGGGTGAAATTATGTGCTGCGAAGAACGCCGTCTGCACACAAACAAACACACTATTCATGAACCTCAGGTCAGCTACTCGGGGACATCAGATGCTGTAATGCACTCCCAGAGCCAGACACACAAACTCTTCAAACATGCAAACAGACATTCATTCTGTCAATCTCACCCCCCCCCAAAAAAAAAAAAAAAAATCACATCCACACACACACACACACACACACATAATTATCAGCCAGCAACCAGTTTCCTGCCCAGTAAAAGGTTTGTTGTTAAGCAACAATCAAACACAAAAAGTGAAGTCTGAGCTGGTATACCAATTTGATGGTGATAGATCTGTGCTCACAATCAAATGTGGGAAACCTGACATCAGATATTCACACTCACAGGGCGAGGGGGATTCCCTTATTGACACAGAAAGCCTTGTGGCAAGTTAAAGTACAGTATATACTCTCATGCCACTAATTCACTGAGCCATGACCAAAAAAAGTCTAGAGTGTTTCCTGTAAATCATGAAGGTGCTGCTGAGAATACTCTCCCTTCTGCAGTGTCACAAAATCATTTAAGTAATGCTACAGAAGCTGCTGGGAAAGTACTGAGCACTGATACCAGTTTAAAAAGCAAAGAAAAACAAAAAACAACTGACGTGACGGTAACGCCACAAGGAATGAGAACTACCAAGTCGAACGACTTTATTAAAACTAGATACCAGCGTGACTTCAGAAATGAGGATCTTGAAAAAAGGTGACAGGAAGTAAGCAGATCGACATCCTTTCATTTCCTCCCTTTGATTGTTCTTTCTGTCAGAGCCGGTATTCTCTCTCTCTCTCTCTCGCTCTCTCTCGCTCTCTCTGTGGCCATGCCCCCTCCTTCAGCACCCACTTTGCATTCCCAGGCTGCCAGGGACGCGCACAGCCTTATATGGTAAAACAAACTATGGAGAAGGCTTGTGTTGGAGTGTCAGTAAGATTGTGGCAGAGCATGCACAAACGCATATAGAAGTAAATGATACTGAAGTCCTCCTGTTATCAAGCTTGGTAAATGTGTAACACCAGACCTTTATAAGAAGTGAATGTTATTCTTTTAATTTATGGCTACTTAGCAGATCCCTTTCACCACTTTGTGCCTTGCAAAAAGACATTTAGCCACAGTGGCAACAGTTCAACATTTTCTTGCCAAGAGCATTCACATCGATATCCCAGGAAAGCTACAGGCATCTGTGCAAAAAGTAGAAAAAGTAAAAATGCCATTTTATGTGCATTAAAGTTAGATCACCTTTAATGCAGCTACATAGATAGCTAACTAGCTGGAGGCTCTAGCTCCATGTTTACTGTAAAGAGAACCTGGTGCTATCAATTTTCTCATCTAAATCTCCTTAAACAGAGTGACTGCATCACGACAATGTATTGTATATGCCTGCAGGACTCCTTGTGTCACAGTTTGACTCTCTTACGGTTCATTTGCCTCCACACGCCCAGTAAACAACCTACATTGTGACTTGAAGATACAGAACAGCTCTACTGGGACTGACTTAAGAAATACCTGAGTGTATTACACGCATCAGAGATGGGATCAAGGACGAGGGAAAGTGGAATCTAATTACTGGCTGATTCCAGGGCAGTGGGCTAATGAGCTGCACAATGCTGTTGGGGTTCAGGATAAGTTATTCCTGACACTGGTGCTACTCTCAGTGTGAATGCGTGTCTGCAAGTGTGTCCAATCTTCTCCCATAAAGATCTGGCATGCAAAGATGCAGTATAAAGATGGCCTGACAAGAGGTAAGATACGTAAATGAGGGCCATTTCACCACCTGCCAAATGTCACAATGAGCTCTGTCTGCGTGAAATATTGCTTGTTTACTAGAGTATTTATCTTTACTTTAACACAAATACTGGGGTGTCGGTTTGCGGCTTAAGGTCAAGCACTGTCCTGAGGTCAGGCTAAATATTTGGCTGAAACCCATTTGTCAAATGACAGGAATGCACAAAGTATGTCAGGAACTGAATTTTTTAAAAATGTACATAACTCTTCATGACATTTTGGAAAACAGAAAAGGTGTTGAATTGTGTGGTCTCTGGTAAATGACACAGCAGGTTAACTACCCACAGGTCAAGCAAATATCCTTCCAGTAAAAGTTTATACAGTTCTTTCAGGCTAAACAAATTCCATTTCCACCCCCCGGTTCTAGCAATGACTTGCTAATAGACGCAGAGATCCTAAAACTGTCTCGCTAAAATCTGCAGCCATTAAAAAATGTGTTGGGATTTGAAATGGTTCACACACTGCCACGTTCTAAAGAAGCTGCTCATTTCCCCTTCTACATGCCACTTCATGGCATTATAGCTAATTTAGCTGTGCTGTAAAAATATATTCAACTCAGAGCTACGACCCACAACCTTGGCCCACATCATCAGCTAAACCACAAGCCAGTAACATGGTAACGTGTTCCCCAGAATGCCAGCGTCTGCCAAGAAGTATCCACATGTGGCAGTTATATCTGGAAAGTTGAGCTATTCCCAGAGACACAGTCCAAAGAAAACAGCGACACCAGGAAGTAATTCTTTCCACCCAATCTTTTCGACTGTGAAAGCAGAAAACGTTCAATCCCACTGAGCTCGCAAATCAACAAACAGACGCTGCCTTTAGTTTAATTTGGGAACGTGTAGCTGTCAATATGAGATGTCAGATGTACGAAAACATTTCCATTTTGTCTGATATTCGCTTAAGTTAAGCAACACTTAACTGGAATCACCATTAAACTACTGTAGAAACATAAAGTTAACCCCACACTAATCTTCCTGTTGATCAGGGCTGGAGCTCAGGGACAGGAAGTGCTTGGAGTAGCAGCACAGGAAGTGCCGGATCAGAGTCGGCAGACGGCATCCTGGGAGGGACGGTCTTCCCAAAGCCAATACTTTGGAGGAGGTTTGAGTCCTACTTCCCTTTTTAATCTACTTTTAGCTGTAGCTCAGTGCACCACAAACTCTGTTTCTGCATGTTAGGTGAGTGCGCTTAATATCACCATGGAAACCTTTTTGTTTTGTGAGGACAACATAGACATACACAGCAAAC
Organism: Echeneis naucrates; assembly: GCF_900963305.1. Classification (NCBI taxonomy): domain Eukaryota; kingdom Metazoa; phylum Chordata; class Actinopteri; order Carangiformes; family Echeneidae; genus Echeneis; species Echeneis naucrates. The sequence goes on from NC_042514.1 coordinate 5,412,580, forward strand.
ACTTCAGCCTCAAAAAAGGAAATAACTTTGGGGATGGCGGGGGGTGGGGGGGGGTTCCATTAAAGAAGAAACATAAAATTATTGAAATTATAAAAACAGAAAAAGAAAAAAAGAATTATCAAAGATAAAAAAAAAAATAATAATATCTTAAATTTTAAAAACCAGCCACGTTAGTTCAACCATGTTGCTTAGAGAGCTGTCAGAGGTGTTAATCAAGTACAAATGATCTTTGGCCTTCCTCAGCACTAAACCTTCAACCACCAAACCATATAACTGCATGACTGCTGTGAAAATTGAACAGCTCATTGAGAATAATGGCTCTAAATAAAACACATTTGAGCAGGTCAAGTGAGTATTTAAAGACTATCTCATGTCTGTGTAATCTCACAGAGCCTTAAAGCATTATTGAGCACTTGAGCAATGTCTCAAGAACCACATTCGAAATCACATTAGTGTCACTTTTGAGGGAGAAGCGTGGCCATGTTTTGTTTGATCTATTTATTGTTTGTTTCCTCCACATTTTCTAACGGTGATTCATTATATTAACACGCTCTTTGAAATTCCTGTTTTGATCTCCCTGTGGTACTATGAAAGAGTTTTTGTGCCAAGGAGTAGCTCCAGGTTGGCCTAATTGTTCACATATGGGCCAACAGCAACCTCGCCAAACAACCTCGCTGCTCTGTTCGACTTAGAGTGCAGATGAAGTAAAAAGTGTTACAGCTGAAACGGATTTTTACACATTAAAGATGGCGAGAATGAAACGGGAGCGCTTCATCAACTTATCTGCAGGGTACTGTTTCAAACCCCTACATGTGGCATTTACAAGTAGCACACGCACACATAATGAGTTTATAGCACAGGAGAATGCAGTTATATGCAGATTTAAGGTCTTTTTAAATGCTTATCTATGCAGTAGTTAACATAACTTGTACTGTGAAATATCTGCAACAGGATACTGGCACATAACAGCTGTTGAGAATGCTAATCAAAGCATTAAAATTATATCTGCTTAAAGAACATTTCAACGGATTGTAACCAGTTTGATAGACATCTTAGAAATGTGTTACCATCTCTAATTTAACATCTGCAAATGCATGAAATATGTCAAATGCTGCTACAATGTCAAGTAGATAGGCCTTAGTGGTGGTTAGCAAATGTTAGAATGCCAATGTGCTAAAATAAGCTGTTGTGAATAAGAGTTCTGCTTTTCAAATGCTGAATTGATCACATTAAGAATAGAAGTCCAGTTGTTGAAATCCTTTCTGACTACCAGCTCATGGATGTAAAACTGAGCAGATAATATACTCACACCTGCCCCAACGTAAATGACAGGAAATGACACAATAACCTGATTTACCAGATAACTTACGATCCTATTTACTATTCCCACTTTAATGTCTTTAAACTTGATTTATTTTATGGCTGCAGGTCTGACAGAAATATATCACTGAAGAGAGCAAACCTTTATAGAGGAGTGAAGAACAGAACATCCCATTACGTAATGTGTATTCAGATGTCCCAATCATTCAATGCCATCAAAGTTACAGGCTGTAACTGTTTAGATGTGAAACATGAATGTTCCTGATGTGAACAGAACCAATCTGAGCAAAGGCCCAGTAGTCAAATTAAAAAGGTGCCCTTTTACCTAACAGGCAGTCCAACAGCAGGCCTGCTTCTTTCATCATCTCAGCTGACATATCTTTACAGCCACACCTTCCCCTTCCACTCGCCTTGAATCTTTCTACATGTCCTGTCATTAACAGGCTCCTATGCAAAGGAAGACGGCACCATATGCCATAAAGCAACATGTGAAACAGGTCAAGATTGTTACCTTTCCTGTGATGTTTTTTTTTTTTTTTTAAAAACACACTTTCTACCTCTTTTATGTGTGAAGCTTTAACAGTCGGATGTGGGTTGAGCCTGGAGAGAGACAGGTAACCGAGCTGGGCAAGTACATAGAAGACACAGATGAGTCACTCCCAAACTTTCATGCTTGAAGCGCGAGACGCAGGACGTTTGTGGAAGTTCAGCAATGGCTCGTGCTAATGACACGCCTGGTTGTGCAACTGCTGCCGATATAGTGTGCTAAAATGTAAACACATAACAGGGTTGTGGACACGAATTATTCAGCCATTCATCACTGATTAATCCCACTGATTAACAGTTTGGTCTGTAAACTGTCAGCAAACAAATTCCCCACAGTGATGTCCTTGTGTGTCTCTTTTTGTCAAACCGAATGACAAAGACATTCCGATTACAACCATGGAAGACTAAAAATAAAAAACCTGAGCTGGAATTAGTCATTTTTTTGCCATTATGACTTGCAGATAAGTACGAAATCTTAATATTTTAATCTCAAAGTAGGAATGAAAATAAGTCTTTCACAATCAAATAATGACCTAAATTGTTTCCATTTAGATTTTCTGTTGAGCCGCAAATCAATTTAGTGACTAATAGTTTGAGCTCTGACTGAAAAGGGAACAGTCTTTTGAATCTCTAATAACAGAGTAGCCATACTTGTAACTCTGCCCTCTATTTTCCAATCATCTGTGGAGACATGGTGTGATTAGACGGTCCAGCATGCAGCTGCTGCTGGCACACATCCCTCCTGCTGAAGTGCTACTGAGCAAGTGTGAAAAGTGAATTTAGCAGCAGGATTTAAAAAAAAAAAAAAAAAAAGATCCCACTGATGTGAGTAATGGGCAATAAGAAGCTACAATCACACACAGCACAGCCCAGTCGATGGACAATAACACGATGCATATTGATAAGAAGTGATTTGATCAGTGAGTCTGATGGGTAAACTCAATTTTTCCACAATAGGGTCAATGCTGTCTACGTGGTCCAGATTATTCTCAGCACAGTTTCAGCACAGGCCTGTTACTCAGACAGCACTGAGCATGCGCAAAGACCTGCAGGAATCCAAACTTTTTTTTTTTTTTTTGCGTTAGAGACCAACGCCTTGCATTGTGGCACAATCACGCCTGCGAATGAATCAATGACATGAGAAAAAGAGCTTCACATCATGTACTTTCTTTTTTAAACCATGCCTGAGGTGGAAAGTGAAGGAAGGACAGAGGATATAAAACAGAGAGGACTGGATTATCTCACTTTCTCTCGGAGCTCCCGTTCACTGTCCAGCTCTCTTTGTAGGACCTGAGCTCGGTCCTCTGCCTCGTCGGCCTGCTGCTGCAAACACTGAATCTTCCTCTTCACAGCATCCAGAGAGTTCATACCTGCCATCTTCACTGTTTTAACACTTAATTTAAGACTACACGTCAAAAAAAAAAAATTAAAAAAAAAGTACACACACAGTTAAGACTACTTTGGGCTTGTGCAAATCAAAATAAACGCAGGCTGCTGCTTCCCCCTTTTTGTTTGGTCTATTGTTAGAATAAAAATTAATAATAAGACTTTTTTTTTTTTTTTAAAGGAAGGAGAACGGGAAAAAATGGATGTCCGTCCGGGGCCAAAGTCTTTGGATTGTAAAAAGGATTCGTTCAAGTGCAACAACAACAACAACAACAAAAAAAAAGTTATATAACCAGGAAGTAAGAGCGTCCAGGTGTTTCCCAGATGTTTCTTCTGGTCAGTGGGAATGTAAAGCTCATGAGCGGTGTGTGGAAAAAAGGTGTCCCCGGGAATGTGGCAGTGTTTGGTCCGGACTCTGAGCCTGTGGAGGAGGTTTGGCGGAGCTGCGCGGCGGAGCGAGTGGAGAGAGCCAGACTGCGGCGGAGGAGGGGGGAGGTGACGTCAGAGGGGGCGGGGCATGCTGTGCGTGTGTGTGTGTGTGTGTGTGTGTGTGTGTGTAACTGACTGACTGCAAAAAAAAAAAAAAAAAAACCAAGATGGGTAGTTAGTCATTGCAAAAGCGCAGCAACCCACAGTTTTTAGACTTCAACCGTTCAAAACTTCATTCAGTCTTCAAATCTCCTTTCTCAGGCTTATTTTATTTGTGCATTTATTTTTTGTCGCGTTGGAGTTTATTTCATTGAGGCTGTTTCAGTTGTGGTCTATAAAATCTGAGCAGCTCATGTCATTTCATTTGATTCATTTGTGGGTGTCGTTGTGCGACAGTGCGAGGCGTTGGTCTCTAATGAAAACCTGAGCTCTGGGGGGCCTTTCAGTTTGTGTGCCTGTGTGGGGCATGTTTAGTTTACTTTAAAATCAGACTGAGCGTGAATGGTCTGGTTTGGTTCGTCTCCATCCGACGGCTCTCTGACAGACTGGTGACCTGTCCAGGGTGAACCTGGCCTTAGCCCAAAGTCAACTGGGATCGGCTCCGGCCCTCCGCAGTCCTGACGGACAGGCGGGATAGATATTGGACGGATGGATTTTTTATTTGTTCCAAACCACAGAGTCATGCACTTTCAAAAGGTTGGATTGCTGCTAGACAAGATTTGTCTATTGTCAACCAACAATAGTCTGAGAACAGAACGTCACCTCTTTGTTAAACCAACCGAAGGTCAAGTTGGTTCGTTGCTGTTGTTACTAAGGGAACAGGCTTAAATTTGTGAATCAGGGAGAAATAAAGTAGGCTAATACTAATGTTGGAGACTCATTCACAGAAATGTTCAAACCCATCCTGTCCTCTTCTGCACCATTTTACACGTGTGGTTGTCCGTTTCTGTTGATGAAGGACGAATTGAATTCTGGATAACATTTTCTGAAAGTTTTTTGTGAGAAAGGCTGGCAGTTTGTGGAGATCGCTGTCTCGAGCAGGACAGAGAAGAAACATCTGTAGTACAGTCTTAAGGTGGTCTTGGTGCTGTACTGGACCAACCTCCAGACTGTGAGATGTTTCTGTCCTCCCGTGCAGATAAGACAACACGGCCGTCTCCATCATATTTTACTCCTGTTATTGTTATTTCAGGTATTGTAAGAACATGTATTTTGGTGGAACTTGTTTTTCAGGGCATCACTTTGTGGAGTTTTTGTGTCAGCAGTATCTCAAAATATGTTTGCCTAGACTCCATGTTGACATTTGATCAGGGAATGAATGCTGCTTGCAGTAAACGAACCACATTACCATACAGTGAGGGAGACACTTTGTCGTTCTAATCAATCTCCACATGATCAATGCTCGTCATAAATGTTTCTATTTTGGGAGAACTGTGTTGAAGTTTGTCTCGGGGAAGTCAGCAAACAAACACCATCAGTGCCGGCAGAGAGACGTTGATGTCCATTGTGTGGGTGTAATTCAAATTTACGCTCCATCTTTTATGTTTTCCTTCCAGCCCTGCCCTTGTTTACCTTCATTTTTTTCCCCCTACACACACACTGTCGGCCCTGAGAGCAAATATTTTTGGCTGAGTTCTGAGCTCAGCCCTGTTCAGGATCGGCGCAGATAAAGTCCAACTTTTACATCTGTTGATTGATTCCTAGATTTGCCCCTTTGCTCCGGAAAGGCTAAAAGCATAGATTTCATTAGACACAGGAGTGTGGGGCTTTCTGTTTGCCTTGGCTACATTCTTCACATACCAGAGCACCCCCCCCCCCTACACCACCACCACCACCCGCCGCGTGCTCTTTGCTTTCTCTTCCGACCAGTCGACACAGTGCAGCCAACACAGTCACTATCGCTGTGGTGAACGTTGCTACCAACACCTGCATTAAGACAACATGGTTCCTGCCGCCTTCATCTTTCTGATCCAGTATTTGACCCAAAGACAGACCTGAGCTAGCAGGGGACCTACCAGTCCACGGTGTAGGTCTGTCCCTGTGAATCATAACTGCCGGCTTGTCGGGGGGGTTCGGCTCACTGTTGTACTTTCCCAGCCCCCTCCAGGTTCTCAGTCTCTTCTCTCTGTGTGAATTCAGATGTGTAATGGCTCGACTGCTGCCTCTAATGAGTGACTGGTGGAGGGGAATTCATGGACACACATCAGAAAAGCTACGCTGGCTGCACAGCTGTGAGAAACTGAAGACTTCACTGGAAATGTGTCGTGGTGAATATGCTTGCTCTTTCCTAAAGTCTTTACGTACTCAGCCAGGAGTGAAGGCTGCACCGAGTCAGCCTCAAGCCTCATAACTTTAACAATTCTTCCAGGGGCCCACTTGACCCACTTCGCATGTGAGGTTTTCTCAGAACTATTCTCAGAGTTTATTTAATCACCGTGTGAGGATAATCCAGCGTGTCTCAGCTTTTGACTCTGTGTCTGTATGTCAGACACTTCCCTTCTCTTTGTGTGTAGTACAACAGTGCATTTCCCGGGGATATCCTCCACAAGACTCAAACAATACCACATCTGGGTGGAAGCTTTGAGCGTTTGTTGTTTTTTTTTTCATGATGCCTCTCTCTCTTCTTTCTCAGTAGGCCTAACCTCTGTGGAATGGCCTCCTGGATTTTATTTGACGCTGTTCATGTATTCAGATTTCTGATAAATCCTCTTTCTCTTTCTTTTTCTCATCCACATTCCACAGAAACTCAGACGCACAACGTAATCACACACAACTGTGCACACATGCTCAAATGCTAATGAGCCACCACTGACAGATATACAATGGTGTGATTTGTGTGTTGCTGCCAGAAATGTTAGATATACTCTGTTTTTTCCCAGCAGCAGTTAATTAATCTCAGAAGATCTGTCTTTTTAATGTTTCGCTATATTTACTAGAATAATTTATGTGTACACACACATATTCTTTCAGATTTAGAGAACTAGTTTTGGACTGATGAAGAAGACACAGTCTTCTTCGGCACAGGTTGTACAAAGAGTCCTACAGTTTCAAGTTTAGCTAAAGAGAAATAAACCATTTTAAACAGTTTTTCATGTTAAGACATACGGGAACAATAACTTCTTGGCATAAAACAAAGCTGTGTGTGCTGTTGCCTGTGCTTCTATTTTCAGTTTTGTATTAGTCTGATAATTTGGGATGTTCGTGAGTTTGACTTTCTCTTTTTCAACTGTTCCACACACATGCAAGCTGACAGCGCAGCACGCAGAGTTCAGGTGAAAGAGAGCTTTCAGATTTTCCTCCACTGAAGAAATCACTTCAGAACAAAGAAAGAGGAGACCTGAGGTCCGCAGGCGGGGGGGGGGGGGGACCACTAGCTGTGGACTTTTGTCCAATCGCAAATAAATCTGAATTTCCCAGGTGGACTGTGGTCAGAAACCGCTTCGCCAGTGAAGAAAATTTGGACTACTGTGGGAGGCCTACAGTATTTGAGTAAATCTGCGTGGGAGGTGAATTGTATCCATGCTGATCATCATAGGATGCATACAAATAAAATGCAAAATAATACATCTGTAATTTTGTCATGCTACAATCTATCAGAGGTGTTTATATTTACTTAAATACAGAAGGCTCGAGAGCCTTCAGAGCTGACTTGAATGTGAAGGATGAAACCCAATATGGAATTTGGAGTAAAAGCATGAAGACAGGTTATCAACAGGGATAATGATGATGATGGTTACAGTTTATCCATGTGCTCATCTTTCAGGAGTGGTTGCACAGGAATGTAACAGTCTCTGAAGTTCCCAAATCATGCACAGTGGATCATATCGGATCAAAGTCAACCCAAAGCTGGCGCTGACTTTGAAACTGTCCAGCTGTGGAATAAATAGGTCCCAGTTTTCAGTAGTGTTATGATAATGTGTGTGTGTGGGCGTCGGAAAAAGGAATGAATGAAAACAACAGCAACTTCTAGTTAATATCCAAATCAAAAGGAATTATCATGACTGCATCATTATTTTATCATGGACAGTTTCAGTCGAGTAAACTGAGTCTAAGCCTCGCCCCCCCACCCCCCAGGGTGTGTAAGTGTGTGGCCCCTCACTCACATCTGCAGCTTTCTTCTCAGACAGTTCCAGTTTATCCTGAGCGTCTTTCAGGCCCTCAGAGAATTTGTCCAGTTCATCTTCTGTCTGCTTCATCTTCTTCTGCAGGTCCAGCAGCTCCTCCTCCAGCTGCAACACAACAAGCAGTTAGTCCACAACACTTCACACTGTCTCTGCTGAGAGTATGCTTTTTCAAATTTGATTTTATTATACGGATCATAACTCCTGGGTTTTCAGCGTGCCTTTAAATAACAGTTTGGCCCAATGGGACGTTTGTGAAGCCAGGCTGTTTAAATTCAAGCTGCTGATAAAACAACTGTTGCTTATTTGGGAGTCTAATTTTGTTTATGATGGTTGGAAACATTTAACTGGTAATGGTTTACTATCAGTTTCTCATGACAAGAACTCTGGTATGCAGAGTCTAATCCACATTTTTACACACAACCATGCATACACACTCACAGGGTTAAGTACTCCCCCTAATCAGTGCTCCCCTCTGAGCCCATAAAGCACTTCTGATAATCCCACTGAATTCCACACTGTCATTCTCTCCTGGTGTCTAAAAATACAGCTGTTATCAGTCAGAATACACAGAGGCCTGGGACAGCGTGCGTGTGTGTGTGTGTGTCTGTGCGTGTGTTCAATCTGCCCCCTGTGTGACAAACTTTATGACTGACGTCCGCTCAGACAGATGCTGGCCCTGGAGGAAGAGAGGCCACTTTTTCTCCCTGCTGACCAAACCCTGACTCTGGGTGGTCTCATCACCTGGATAATGGTGCTCTGTTTGGGCCTCTCTGTAAACATCTTTAACACTCATCTGTTGTTCCCAAATTCAGCTCCTGTTGATACCCTTTTTTTTTGTTTGTTTTTTGACCTTTGTGCTGTGACGACTCTGACGTCTATGTTGAGGAAAACTTGGTGCGATTATCAATAGCTCTAACTGAACTAACTAACATGCTGAACATAAAGCTGAACCTGAGCTTATCCCGAGACTGTTATGCTTGGCAGTTTAGGGAGTGGTGTGTGTTTCACATAATGTTACAAACATCTGTTAGATTTATTTCAGGTCTGGCAGAAAATAGAAATACTCCAAATCTGTGATAAGAAATCAAAAAGTAAATTCGCTGTGAGGAATGTAGTGTAAATGAATGTGAAGGGTCTACAGCCTGGTTCCTTAAAGGTATGTCTGGTATGGTATCGCTGTTGTAACAAATGGATGAAGAGAAAAACCTTAAAGGGAAACACACTGGATCTCCGTGTTTCTCTGAGAACATTGAACATTTTTTATTACGCAGTGGACTTAGTTTTACTAGTCATGGTGAGGTTTCTTTGTTGCTTGTGTTGCTGTTGATTACCCATTTTCTCTTTCTATAGACATGTAGGTTTGTTCGTGCCTGATCATAAACACAACTTGTACTTTGACAATATAACTGCTTTTGACACTGACCCTTCCAACTCCCCTTTGTCTTGCTTTTTCACTCTCACCTGTTTACATTTATCTTCTGCCGCCTTCTTGTCCGTCTCCGCCTGCTCGGCTCGGTCGATGGCGTTCTCCTTGTCCAGTTTCAGCATTTGCATCTTCTTCTTGATGGCCTCCATGGTGGCGGTTGCTGGATTGTATTCTCCTTCCTGAGATGGTAAAAGGCAGCTTCAGAAGGTCCCTTGTCTCTTGTTGCAGTGCGATGGAAGAGATTCAGAGCTGGTGAGAGCCGCGAGTTCAACAAAAGCTGCAGAGAAACAGGGAAAGATAGAGAGACAGAGAGGGAGAGACAGAGGGAGTGAGACAGAAGGAGCTGTGAGCAGGGATGGAGAGTTGAGCCCTATATGGGTAGTTATTTAAACCGCAACAGAACCTGCCTCCGGCCTCACCCCCAAGCCTCCTCCCATGTTCTCACCCTCCCTCCTTCTAGCCATCCTTTCTCTCCATCCTCCATCCTTTCATCCTTCCACTCACCACTCTGTGTCCACTCCATCCTGACTCCCTGATTATCACTCCCTCAGACACACACTCCACCCTATCAAACCCCCCATCCAAGCTCTTTGGGGAGGAATGGCCTGGCTGCTGCACCTCACTCACTCACTGATATCCTTATTTGGGTTGCTGGGTTTTCACAGAAAGGCAGAGAGTAAACAGGAGAGCGAGGAGCCCCGGACCTGTTTCCACATTTAACCTCCTGCCAGTGGACAAAGAGTTCTGCTGGCACACAGCATCTGACACACTCTTTAAGAGGGTGTGTATTGGAATGATGAGAGAGAGTGAAATGCAAAGTAGAGGGAGTGAGAATTTGATTGATAAAGAAGACATGAACGAAGGAGCACTCCACCGTCACAATATTACTATGAGAGCTAATTGTCCAGCAGCGCACATCGATGTTTCAGAGTAATGACTGACCCCTGGAAAGTTAAAAACAAATAGAGATCATAATGTGTCAAAAAAATAGACACAAACAAAGATACTGGAATTAGAGTTTACAGTGACCTGATGGTACCTGTATTTGGCTATATGGCATGATTGAAACTCTTCGAGGCAGGAGAAAGAAAATTGTGTGTTAAGTTTATGAGCAGTGGACTCAGCGAACTCTGAGTCCAACGCACTCGATGTTTGAGTTTGATCAAAGCAGACAGAGAGTGTTTGGAGGAAAACAGGCAAAGACATTAACGGTTTGAGTGTGAGGGTTCCTCTCCCGGTGATTCACAAAAACAGGATAAAGCCTGAAAAGTTTACTCATGTTTAAATAACTTTCTAGGAAATTTATCATCTATCGGTGAGAAACAACCAAAACTTGACAAATGAAATGACAGCATCAACACCACCGCAACAATATGGCATCACTTCAGATACTGCTGGCATCAGCTCCCATTACACTTAATTTCTCTTGTTGTGTTGTTCTGATGCATACCTGAGTGTTACTGCCCATCTCATCTGTGTCTTCTGGCTGTTGCTCAACCACAAAAGTGTAATTCCAGGCGGGAATGTGCTACTGGGATAATAAATCCATGTTGTTGGGATGATGTGACAGAGGTGGTTTGATGCATTGTTGACTTCACTGTTGCTGCAAAAGTTGTGTTTCATAACAAATTGTTATTCGTTTGGGAGTACTGGAACTAAGACCTTTTGATAAATCCTCCTGTCAATGCATCATAAAACAAAAGTTTTTAATTCAAAGCATCTGCTCCTTTTGCCTTAAAAAACAAAAAGCACATCAGGATGAGTTTAAGTGCCCCACTAATTTCTCCAATCAGGTTTTATTGGGGCTAAAGCTGTTAAATAAGTACAATGTGCAGAAAATTGCTGATGTGAGCAGCAGCTGTCCACAGTGTCCCTGCAGAGCTGATCCACAACTGAAACGTCCCCCGTCCTGTGGACGGGACAGGAAGAGACAGCTAGAGAGGGGAAATAAAAGGACAGGATGAGGAGGAGATATCGCAGCTACTGTTTTTTGGTTGGACAGGTGATCTGTGTGGAACAACTGTAATCTGTAATCAGTCTGTAATCAGCTTCTGCTCGGTGCCTGGCTGCCTTCCAGAGGGACAACAATGCAGTGGAGTTGGAAGGAAAGGATTTGTACTGTTGTTGTTTGACTGTTGGACGCTGTTGTTTTGCAGTGAAAACAGGAGCAGCGGCTTCATAATAATCCAGACTAGATTAGCTGCTGTGCGTTCATGTGAATATCAGAGGACTGAGTGCAAATTAGCTAAACTTCAGTAACTGGTTTTCTTCAGCTTTTCTTGCCATCAAATCACTGAAGCAGACGTATGGATTCAGATTAAACTAGTTGGATTTTATACTAAATTCCCGACTGCCTGTTTCATCTCGGTCATTTTTATTCCTGTGTAAATTAATGGCCAATTTGCCTCAATGTTTTTTTGTGATGAAGAAAACACCCGCAGTTCATTTGAATCTTTCACTTTAAATCAACCCAGCAGACACCTTAATGTTCTTAATGCAATGAAAATATGAGGTTGTAGCTGTAAGTTATTCTCTTTCTAAAAGCAGCGCAGTAAAAGCCTGTCCTTCATCTTAAATGCGAACCACATCTCAGCTCCGTTCAGATCCAAGCCTTCTGGACACTCTCGCAGTACGAATGTGGCCATCTCCCACCCAAACCACTCAGCAAGTGATTCAAGAGTGTAATTGAGTGTTTTCAATATCCTCCCCTGATGTTCCATGTGTGCTTTCTCTTAATGCTCAGCCACAGAAATGCTGTGGAGGGGCCCGGATTAACGTGAAGATATTTTACAAATGAAAGCTGAGCAGCCAGCGATGGTGAATGTTTTTGATTTGGGATGGAGAGCACGGCACACCAGGGAGGATTAGGAAGGACGCTGTGGACTGGTCTGCTGAATCCAGCTCAATAGATTCAATGTGGTTTTTGCACATTTGAAAATTTGGCCCTTCTGGTGGAGCATGAGGTTTTCTTTGTGTCGAGGTATATGTGAGCTCTCCTGGCCTTGGTGTGAAAACATCATGACTCACTGAGACGGGACACCACCTGGACTGCAGTGACACACACTAACACACACCGTGAAGTGCATTTCCGCCGTAACTTTTTGTCTGTACAAGTAAAAGCACATGTTTCGTGCATGACTACTAGCTTCTGTGCTGCCTGGGGTGACGTCAGGACCCCCACTCCTCTCACACACACACACACACACACACACACAAACACGCACACACACACACACACACACACACACAAACACGCACACACACACACACGCACCTTCTCCACAGGCTTTTCACAGATGTTTGGATCACGCCAAACCAATCAGCAGTGAGCCTGCGTGTCTGAACTTCGCTTTGCCCAGAGGCAAGAAGAGAACGTCACTGTTGGTAATTCACAGAGGTGAAGTCACAAACAAGCACCCACAGCTCCATGATGTGACGGCCAAAGACGTACATTTCACTCTTTCCCAATTTCACTCTCTTCATAAAATCTGAAAATGTCGGAATGTACCGTGAAACAGAAACTTCCAGGAGTGTGTTGTTTAAATGCACCGAAGCTCAGTCAAAGGGCCAAGTTAAGCAGGTTTTTGATTGGTCCTAATTATTTTCTATGACAGAAAAATGCTTATGCAGCTCATTGAGTCTGTAATCGTAGCACAATAAGTCCATGGGCTGATGGAGAATTGTTGGCGCGCCACCTGGACACTCAAACCTGTAGGTCAGGTTCAGAAGGAAATAGTGAAATGTGCCTAAACAAACGGGAATCTGATTGGTCACATAAGGGCTGAGATCAGGGAGGGGGATGGGTGTTGCTGCATGCCACATATGCCTCCTAAACAGGTCTGCACCGTCACCTTTAACACCTGGAGGGCTGGCGCGTCAGAGCGTATCAAGTGTTGTCATTCTGATTAACTGATGTGTTTTTGCCCCAGTGACTTCTGGTGGCTTTTCAGCCATTACACAAGTACCGCCTTCGTCAAAGACAGGTGAGGACGTCCCAGACTGATGGATGAATGACACATGAAATAATTGTGGTTGAAGACTAAAACAGAACACACAGCGACAGACAGACAGACGAATGACACACAGATAATTGGCAAAACTCAGTTGTGATTTTCATTCGCAGTTCTTTTCTGACAAGGCGCATCAATCAGGAATCTTTATTTCAGTTTATTTCAACAACAATACACACGCTAGCAAAACTGGCTTTTCTGGAAGTGTGAGTTAACACACTTCCAGAAATCACTAGACCATTCTGTGGTCTCACAAGATGGAAGGTTCTGGGTTCGGTTCCAGGGTCTGGGGCCTTTCCGTGTGGAGTTTGCTTGTTCTCTCTGTACGGGTTCCCTCTGGGTACTTCTGCTTCCTCCCACAGTCCAAAAACGTGCACATTTAGGTTAACTGTCGTCTCTAAATTCCCCATGTGTGACAGCGCGAAGCCCAGTTCTTGCCCAACGTCCTGCCCCCGCTTACATCCCAAATGAATAAGAGGTCACAGATAATGGTTGGATAATTTTACATTTGAGATCTTTTCAATTAATGCACCCTTGTCTCTCTGGTTATTACAGTCTTTTGTTTTTGTGAGCAGGAATTTCACAAAGCCTCTCACAAGCCTTTGTACAACCATCACATCATCTGCTGTCAGACTCAGCCTTAAAAATAAAGCATTGGCCAAGACTTTCGCGACATCTAAGCTGTAATTATTTACTGTTCTCGGCAGGAGTCAGTACTTTTCTGCTATGAGATGGTTGGATCTGTTGGTTTGGACAAACAACTGGCGGTGAAAACAATCTAAATTGGCCATAGTCAGCGATAAAGTTTCTCTGCTCGTCTGCAAACTAAATTGGAACAGGCTCACAATGGCAGCACAGTAATACTTATGAAAGAGAGGCCGGGTTTATATGTAGACGAGGGAGGACAGATAGAGAAAGTCTGATAGTTATGACTTCACTCCGACACGGTGGTGACACACCAGCGGCTGCAGCTCTCGCCGACAGTTCTTCAGCACAGACCTTATAAGGAAAACATCTCTCTGAGTCAGTTACTATCTGACTGACAGGCTGATTGCTGACAGACAGGATGCTGGGAGCTGAGGCATGGGATCATCAGCTTCAGATGATGCCATAAAGTCGTGCGCATTATCACAACTCCACACTTCTTCCCTGCTCTTCATGCTGCTCCTTTTCTTCCTGTTCCCTCCCACACTTTAATTCCTGACACCCCTCTTCCTCTTTCTTTCCTGCTTCCTTCTCTCACTCGCTGCCTTTACTCTTTCTCTCTCCCATTACTCTGTTTTCCTGTGCGACCGTGTGTTCACCTCCTGTTAAGTAAGGAGGTCAGCGTGGATTGCTCACAAATACACAGGAAAGCACATCTACATGCACGCACACACACATCTGGCTGAGGTTGGATTTCAACACTTTTCTGGGAGTGGAAAAGAGGAAGGCGTGTGTGTGTGTGTGTGTGTGTGTGTGTGTGTGTGTGTGTGTGCGTGTGTTTGTGTGGGAGTGACCAAAGCAGTGAGGGTGAGGGAGGATGAGGATGGGCCCAGCCTCCAGCTGCAGAGTCCGAGAGAGGAAAGCCCTCCCACAGGAAACCGGCTCTCCACTCCACATGGCCTTTTAAGGTAAAAAACTTCCCAAAAGTCTTCTCACCAGGGAATACGCTAAGATTTAGTCACATTTAAAGCTGCAGACAGAGACAGAGAAAGGCAGGGTGGAAGCCTGGAAGACTCGATGAAAAGCCAACACGAGCGAAATTTCCATACTTTTAATCAGAGATTAAACTTACAAGGAGGAAGATCTCCTTCAGTAAATCAACTATGCCTCCACATTTTCATGTGACTCACATTTTCATAACATTTCACTATCATTTGTAAAGCATTTGTGAAGGCTCATATTTGTCCTGGTCATGACAGCATCTTTATGGCGGAGCAACAGACCTGACCTGCTGAGAGAGAGGAGAGGCATTCATGTTGTCCGTCTGACTCATGCTAAGACGAGAGCAGTGTGGGAAATAGAGCCAGTGCATTTTTTCCACATGGGAAAATTATCTACAAAAACTGTAAACAAACCATGCATTAAGTCATTATGGGACTTGTGTATTTTCAAGAGGATTACACAAGTCCCCTTGCGTTACTGTAGGTTGTCGTGTCTTTCTTGATGAACATGATTACCTTTGTGTTTACAACATGATTGCATTGTTGATTTAATTGCCATTACAAACACTCCTGTGTGACATCAGGAGGGTTTGACAGCTCTTACAACCTGTTCGGTAACATTTGTGACTCCTTGTGTTGTTGTTGTTGTTGTGAAGTTGTAACTCTGGAAAAGGATTGTTCTGATATATCAGAACCAAGAATCAACGTGTCGATTTGGAGCAGATTTGGGCGGTATGATGGTGGAATAGTTTGCCCTGTTTCCTCATAGCTCTGGGTTCAAACCCACGGCCCGGGTCCAGAAGTTTATTTATTCTCCTTCCAAAAGTAAACGGGTGTCTTCACTCTATATGTTGGCCAAAGTGAGCCCCACCCTCACCCACTGTCATCTGGGATTATCGCCAGCCCCTCCTCGGCCCTGGGACAGATAACTAGTGGATAATATATGATATACGATTAAGCTAACTTTACCTCAAAGGCTTAATTTCTCTGTCCAGTATGTACCTTGATTCTAAAACTATGTTTAATTGGAAGTATTTTTGTAGTTATGTATGTATATTTCAGTGGAGTGGAGGCCCTGCGCACGGATGAGCAGTATAGATAACAGATGGATGATGCAAGTATAGATTTCTGATATTGTTTGGAGGCCTTAAGTGTCTATTTATGGGCTTACCACAAAAATTGTGTTACATGTTCTTTATGTTTCAAAGAATAAATAATGTCGATTGATAATCTGTCTGTGTGTGTCTTGCCTGGACAAACATTTCATTATGTGACTCCGTCTCTTGGAGCTGCCCCAATGAGGCCATGAAAACATGTTAATTCAATCCTTGGTTCTCTTTATTGCCTTTACCATCAACAAATGTTGTGTGCGTGTGTGCGTGTGCGTGCCCCTGCCCCTCATTTGGCGCTGCCTCATCATGCCCTCTGTTATCTGGCCAAACATTTGGCTCTTTGCTGGCACTGCTCACAGACGTTGTGTAAATAAAGATCCCCGTGGCTGAATGGCTGTAATGAGAGCATGTCTTCCACCAGTTATTCAGGGCGGTTATCACCTCATCACAGTCATTCATGAGAGAGAAGCTGATGGGGTGAGAGGAAAGAGAGGCGGGGGAGTACAGAGCGGGCCTTTTCTGACAGAGGGGAGGGATGTCTGAACTACAGACAAGAAAATTATTACGATCTTAAATGATAAGTGTCATCTTAGCAGGAATTATTTCACATCTCATTTTAGCTCATTACAGAAACATTTCCAAAACTTTATGTTTCCCTGCAGCTGCATTTCCTGATCTGGTTTAAAGCTGCAGCGGCTAGTTTGCCCTTTCATAATAAGAGCACCAAAGGCGTGTTAAAGTGATGTAAAACTAATGAGCGCACCCTGATTATTCAGTGCATGAAATAATGCAGAATGTATGACGAATTTTTGTTACTCACCATGAAGAAAAATGAGCAGTTCACCGGGATTTCATTTGATTAAAAAGGACTCCCTGAAGAACTTTAACTCACGGCCTCGACGACCTCATACATTAATATGTCACCAAATAATGTGGAATCCATGAATTTATGTCAAGAGAACAGTCAGTTCAAAGTATGCTGGGCTTAACACAAACATTTTCATTTTGCCCCTCTATATTTAATTTTTCATTTTAGCTCTGATTTTCTTTGTGCTAATCTCATCGCTTTCTGTGCAAGCTGATCACTTTATCTGTCCTGCAGGTTGGTAATGGGTGAAGTAGCACATTATGGTTTTTCATCTGAGTTTTTCTGCCTGAAAACAGCTGCACGCTGCTGCTGCTGCTGCTGCTGCTGCTGGAAACGATGTGGATCGGACTGAAGCAAAGCAGTAAAGCTGTGGGCCATAAAACCAAAACAATTAGCTAAAACAGGCTGTAAAGCTCTGTGGAGCTGAGGGGAGCAACAGAGTTGGTTCACCGCTGAGAGCCACCTCCTTTCACATCGCACACAGACATTGACCCATTGTTCATATAAAAACCAAGATTAGTGCGGCTTTGAAGGTAATTTACATGCTGGAAACACTTTGTGCATATCAGCGTGCCTCTGAAGTGCACTGTCCTCTTGGACAGGAATGAAATAGACCCCGTGCGTCTCTAATTGGTGAACCAGCCAAGGGCAAAGCTGTCACTGCACTGCTGAGGTTATCTAGGTGCTTCACTTCAGCGCCCATGCAGGAAGAATGCATGACGTTATCCAGCAGCCATTCTGCTGATATGCCGCTGATAGCTGCCAACAGAGCCCAGTTGAGTGCGCCAAGATCAGCGGCCAACGTAGCCATTAGAGGTCAAAGGCCGACGTAGTGAGTGATGAGCACTTTTCCTGGATTAGAAATGAAACAATAACAAGAGAGGATGATGGGGAGGACACACACACGGTCTGGGTGAGATCATTTTATACTGCTGCGAAAATCTCAGCTCCAGGTCCAGACGTGTCTTTACTGCGACTCCCTCTTGGCTGAACTTCACCCTGTCCTACCCCAGCAGCTCACCCCTTAATGCTGCAGCCTGCCGTGCACTGCCGACCTCCCCATGTTCTCTCTTCTCACCCCTCTTCCTGCGCTCCCTCCACTGGCCACTCAAAGTAAAGTCTAATATGTGCAGAGGGACTCGCCCAAACGCGCAGACCGCAGCTGCCTTTCCTCCCTAGCTCTGTATGGGCAGATCTGGGAATGCCGGCCGCCTCCTCCTGCCCTGCATCAACCTGGACATCCTTCCACCCAGCCTGACCAGAAATGTCTTCCCTCTGGCTTTCCCAACAATGTGACACTGGTATTCCCACCCACATCAGGCCAGAAGAGAAACTCCCTAAATTCTTTTGTAAACAAGCAACTGTCTCTACTGCACCATTATCTGCTATTTAGTACCTGTGCAGCATCTTAATGCCTCTCCTTCTTTTATGTGTGTGTGTGTGTGTGTGTGTGTGTGTGTGTGTGATTGGGTAAGAACAGGTCTGTATCCTTTTGCCTTACTCTCATTATGTTGAACATATGGACTGATGGAAGGAGGCCATTTGTCATCACACACACACACACTCTTTTATGAGCTAAGTATTTACTGTTGGCTCACATCTTCTATTTCCCCAGTTGCCGTCTCAAAGTATGCACCTTATAACTTCAGTTCGGAATATTTCACTCCAGCAACACAGGAAACCATAATTTATGTTTCTACCTCCGCACCCATCCTCCCTCCGTCCGTGGGAGGAAGTTCTGCTGACATCCACATCCAGGGTGCCCCATTCTCTCTCATCTCTGTTCCACTTTAATTACGTTTGTGAGCAGCTCCCTCTTCAGGTTTTAAACTTTATCACAGTTATCTAGTGGAATCCTAATCTTCTTGAAGTAGGAACACGGACTTCATGTATGACAGAGTATATTCATAATTAGCTGATTCAAAAGCTACACATTTTAGCCATCTGGTTCATAATAAATGGTCTGATGTCCATAAACACCATAAGCTGGGATCACAACGATCTACATTTATTTAGTCTCTCCAGAAATATTTTTTCCTCTCTTGGTGTTTATTAAGATTTCACCACAACATTTTCATAACAGCGTTTGCCAAGGTTTGTTTTGTCTCTCTCACTCAGCTGCCATGACGGCTTTGACCAGAGTTTTAAAAAAGTGTCAACAGTTAAATTCAAAATGAAAAATCAGAAAACTGTTTTGCTGAAAAATGATTTGTTAAAACAAATTAAGTAAAGAGGATTGGTGCATATCACAAAGACAGAGATATGATGGTTTATTGTGCGAGGAAAAAAAAACAGTCAAGAGAAGATTCTTGATGACGTATTGCATAAAAACAAGCTAAGTTGTCTGTCTGAACAATACGATCAATAGAGTCGACAGTCAATATTATTACTACAGTTATTTCATGTTCATGCTCTGGCAAAAAAACTCATTTCACTGTTTCTATGTGAAAACATTTGAACTAATTTTAGGAAATTCTAGGGTCGCTGTAATATGAAACCAACTTTACTGCATTCCTTATGTGTCAGGGTTATTGGACATCTTTGTGGTATTTAGTATTCAGCTATACTTCAGAGCCACATTGAACACAGTTTATCTTGAAGTTAGTTTAGTGGGCTGAAGCTGTTCCTATCTTTGCTGACACTGTAGCTGTTTTGTAATCTGCTGTCCGAAAGGCCTCGTCTGACTTCTTGTTTTGGGCACCTTGACGTCATGACTCCGGGTTGGAGATGACAAAGAGTTACATTTACAAGGTGCAGCTGTGAATTAGCTCTTTAAAATCTAGTGTGATTCTTCTCAGTTTTGCATAATACAGTACATGCACTGCATGCGGCATTGGGGGGTTGTTGCTGAAGATCATAAAACAAACACAGCTCTGGATCCCAGCCGTGCTGTCGTTTATCACAAGCAGCTGACTCCTATCTATCTATTGATTAACTTATTGGATTATTGTAGAATATAATAATTTGTAATTATAAAAAAATGCCACATATAGCTACATAAACCTGGAAACATACTGCAGCCTCAGCATAAAGGAGACCAAAATCATAAACCTGATTGTTCGACCCTTCCTGTAGGGGGAAGCATTGCATCACTGGTGGATCGACTTACTGTCAAAAAAGTTGGCCTTCCAAAGGACTGGTTACCTGTCTAAGGTGTTGCCCCCCCCCAGCCAATATCGAGCTGGGATTGGCTCAGCCCCCCCCCCCCAGCCCTGCCCCTGAGACCCAGAAACAGATAAGTCGTGCAGAAAACGTTGACAATTATCACGAGGCACTGTTTATATTAGCACAACAGCAACTTACATATATTAGATGCATATGGCATTAATACATTAAGATATTTAGATTTATATGAAATGCAAAGCTGAGATGACAAAAACGTGAATTACAATAAATGTACACATGGCCATTGTGCAGATTTGTGTATTTATAACAAACTGATTAACACAATGAAGTCCTGAATGTCTCAGTCCTGCTATCAGAGATCCGGCATCAGATGCATCAATAAACTGAGATGAATGGCAGCTTGCCTATTTGCTCAACTCAGATCCATGTCAACGCCTTGAATACAATGCACTCATTATGGAGTGTGACACAGACTGGATATTGTGTGGTGCCCAGAAAGGGTAAGCGCTGGACCTTTGTGAAGTGGGTCAGGTCTATGAAGGGGTTCACAGTTGGCTATGTCAGCAGAAAGATGTGATTTGATAATTCCCACAGCCTATGAACCCTCAGAGAAGCAAGGAAACCTGTTAAAGGTCTGCGTTTGCACTAACTATCCCATGATCCTTTGTCTGGCACTAAATGCCAGACTTTTGCAGGGTCAGATTGGATATAATGTGTAGTGTTGATTTGAATTAGCCTCAAAGGCAACCCGAAACCCCCCCAACCTGTTCCTCATCAAAACATCTTATTCAAACACAGAAGAAAACCTCATGAGAACGTCTCCTCCTGTAAAAACTGAAGAAATCATCTTAAATGCAAAGCAGCGGTCGTAAATATGGACGTTTTCCCAGAGCTGTCAGGATCAGTTACAGTCGTGTGGCTCGTAAAGAATTTCTTTGTCTTTTCTAGCATACGTACAAAGAATGCTCTTTATGTTAAGTGCAATCCAAACACATGGAAAACGCCTCGGAAACAGGAACAGTTTTCTCCTCTTAAGTGCTTCGTGTGTTCAGATTCTGGCGCTGTAGCTATTTTGGATTCGTACAAATGTAATGAGGTTTGAGCCTGAATGTAAATGTAAAAATCACATTTCACGAGAATCTACTTATGTTTCAGTCATCTCACTGTTTCAAGTCAATGCCCTGCAGTAACCTTTCCAAGCTTTGGAGGGAAAAAAGGGGCGACCAAAGGAAAAGTAAAGTTTGCACCAGGAGTCCTTTCTAATCGTAAAAGTTGTGCAGGTGTTCTACATACAATTGCTACTCTGAGATTTAGATTTACTTTTCATTTTTATGCATTATGTGAAAACAGATCTGGTTAATTTTATGGGAGTGAGCATGTGTGTGTGCGTATTTGTGCAGGCCTACATCTGGGGTGTGTCGTGAGTGTGTGACGTCACGGCTCCTATCCGGGTGATCCCTCTTTGGCCAATCGGTGTGAAGCGGGAGGTTTCTGGAGGAGGCGGCCAGTGGATGATTAAAGGATGGTGTGTGTGTGGGGGGGGGGGTGAAAGGCTGACCTGTGGGAGTCAGCAGTTAGCAGTGTACCCTCTCTGGCTGGGAACCTACCTACAGCTCCACAAGTGTGGAATCCATAAGGTTAATACAGCTGGATGTGACCCGACGAAGGCATGTAGTAGATGTTATGTCATTATACACATCAGAGGTGAGGGGTCAAATCCCTTCTGGACATATTTACGAATCATCAAAGAAAAAATAGATAATGATAGATAGTAAACACAATGTCTTTTCTTTTCTTTTTTTTTTTTTTGACATCCATCTGAGATTTCATGATTTTGTTTACTTTGGAAAAGCTGCTGTGATTTGTTGAAGTTGTAGGCGGGTTCCTGTGGCAGCAATAATTTGCTTTGGTGATAAAAGGCCAGCACAGCTTAAACTTTTTAACATCAAACTATCGAAAAAAAAATATATCATGTGGTTGTGTGGCACAGAGTTGCTGCAACATAACAATATCTCCTGCTGTGCATTTCTCTCTGCTGTATTATGTAAACCAGCAGAGACTATTTCACTGTGAAATGGAAACAGACTTCTTCATATACATTGAATTTATGTATTTTTTATCTGTTCTCAGTATAACATCATATTCATCTAACTGTTCCAGCTTGTTGCCTTTAATCCGTGCAGAAGTACACACACAGAGGATGACTGACCTTTATTTTTAGTAGTGAAACCTTTGTTTCACTTGACCTCATCTCCGGGACAAATGATTTCCTCTTCATGTCCAGTTCTTCCTTAAAATCATCTAAAACTGTCGGACTTTGTTTAGAAACACCTCTGACAGGGTGTGACTCACACAGACAATTGCTTCCTTCTCATATTTCGAACCAATTTAATACTTTCTCCGACGCACAAGAACCCATAATAAGACTGTGTGGGAGGTGTTTTCCTTTGCTAAAGGGCAGATAAAATTCATTGCACTTCACAGTTTGACATTTATTACCTATAATATTGTAATGTTTTCTGGCTACCTAATCAAAAGCTAATGTTTTGAATACTCAATTGTTTACCATAAAATGTTGTACAGACATTCATAGTCCCCAAAGGGTGTATCCTCAAAGTTTGGTCACTGATTAACTTTTTATTTAGCAAATACAGACGTTTGTGTTGCTCTGATTTAGTTATTCTTTTCCTTCTCTGTCTGTTTCTTCCGTCTCCTCCTGCCCTGTTGTGTCTGGATGTGTGACGCCGTCTCTCCTGTGGCTCCTGGCTAAAATAAATCTTCCTATCAAGGTCTCAGAGCACGAACCCTGGCCTTCTCTCCACCCAGGCCAGGCGGATCTGTGCTCTGCAAGGTTTTTTTTTTTTTTTTCTTCTTCTTCACGAGAAAATCTCCATGCTAAGAAGTTCATTTCCTCCACTGTGTTACCAAACATGGCCTCCATTCATTTTGAATCCTGCCATCAGGAGAGGGGTACACTTCTCCTCAGGAATCTTTCATCCTTTCAGTTTTTGTCCATCACCTAAACAAGCTGTTTTTATTTCTGTCCTATTGATAACTTATTTTCCTGATGATTACCCCTAACTTTAAGACATAATAATAATCCTTCATTAGTACCTTAGATGGGCATATTTGCATGTTACAGTAGCAAAGAAAACAGAAACACAAAAAACTAGTGAGATAAGATTAAACTGACAGACAATTTAGATAATAAATAAATATATAAAAACAGAATATAAACATCAAATATGTAAAAAGACAGTTAGTGGAATTGCACATTTTAAATATTTTTGTCCCGACTGCAAATTTGTCATGTGTATGCTTGAGATGTGTGCTACTACTGTTACTAACCAAACTGCCTGTCTAGGATAATAAAGATTATCCAATCTGATCATGTGCCAGCTTCCCCGTAACCTTCACTCGTCTTTTCCATAATAAACTTCTTAAAACCAGCTCACTTTGGACTGTTTGCTTCCAAAACCATCAAAAAATATACAAATTCAAATACTAATGAAAGTGAACCTCAGTTGTGCTAAATGTTAGCATGCTAACATTCTAAGCCAGTCATTTGCATTGATTTTAAATGATTTCATAAATTGATTTTTCTACATCTCGATCTGAAACGCCTCCTTTAACTGTACAGACAAGCTAACATAACTTTCCAACAAACAAGTCCGAATCTGCCTCTGCTCTCTGTCAGCGCTGTTTTCTCCACGCCGAGTTCTGACTGAGCTTCCGAGTTCACATTCCAGTGTGGGACCGCAGGTATGAGACCACTGAACGGAGATGGAACGAGAAAAAGAGATGGAAAATGAGAGGCAGGCTTGAGTGAAGGAGGAGAAGAGGACAACTGTGAGGGGGGCACGGAAAACCAAAAACCCGCCAATGAGGAGATGATGGGGGTTCAACACTACTGGCTGCTGCTGCTGTTGGTCGAATGGATTACAGGTAGTGTGGTGGTGAAATCTGCAGATTAGTGTGTGTGTCTGTGTGTGTGTGTATCCCAAAGAGAGGCCTTTCCTCACACTGCACCCTTATTCAGTATGTATCCATGTTTGTAGTTGTGTGGCAGCATATTGTCTATGTATGTGAGTCTCTCTGTCAGGGTCACACCATCCTGGTGTGTGTGTGTGTGTGTGTGTGTGTGATTTTTAGCTGCTGTGGTGGACTCAGCTCCTGTTTTCTGGGCATGACTCAACCTGCCTCTTAGTAATGCCGTGAACAGGCGTCCTCATACCAGACCCACCAGAGATGTAAGCAGAAAGCTTAGCTATCTTAGAAGTGAATCATATAGCTGTTTCTTAAAGGTTTAAATATGTGTGAATCACTCAGGAGGGGCAGCTGGGAGAAAGTACACCTTACCCAGGATGCAGCACTTTCCCTGCAGAGTAATGAACGGTTTCACCTGGTTATCCAATAATTATTGGTAGTTTTAATCACACTGGTTAACAGAGTGTTTATCTTCCATTGCAATGTGCTACTTTAAATTCTGTATCGTAGCTGATAGAAAATCATTGACGAAACAAAGGAGAATATCAACAGTCTGTGTTAAACCCTAGAATAAAAACAAAATGCTGTTTTTTCTGTTGATACAAAGCAAACCTCAGCATTAGCAGGTATACCTATCAGTCTTATGAAGCTCTTCAACCGCACAGTGAGAATGGATTTTACAGCGACTTGGTATAATAAAGTGACAAGATCTGAACAGGATGGGGTGGGCTAGTTAGCATGCTAACTTCAGCTGAAGGAAAGAAGAGATCCAAACTAAGAAAGTGGCTTCTTCTCAACAGGTCGTGGCAAGTGGAGGAATGAAGCTTACTTCTTTTATATCCACCACGAATGAAGCAAATGATGCAAAATGAGTTTTTTAAATTGCTCCTGTTGCTCCTGTTGTTGCTGTGATGTCGTGTCTGTTGTCAGTTGTGCTATGTGTGTGTGCAGCAGATTTCTTTTCTAAATGTTCATGTATTTTCTTAAGTTACAGCACACTGAGCTCTAAATGTCACTGCAGAAATAGCTCCTTCAAAGGAACAGTGTTATTTCACCGGCATCAAGCTTTATTTAATGATGTGAGACGCTGTTAACATAAATCGTGATGGTCGGCGCTCCCCTTTGGTGTCCCAGTGCAGTATCAGGACACATTGGGCTGAATGATACCGTTTATTATCTGACGGCTGCAGCTGTTTCGATGATATCCTTTATTCAGATGATGAAGTAGAATTTTCACAACAGAGATAAACCAGAAAACCATAGCAGATAAAACTATTTAATCTATCATGGACTAAAAACAATAGTTCTCTTGTGGTGATGTCAGGTGCTGTGAGTGGCATCAGTCCGTACATAAAGCATTATGAGGGCTTATCGTATGACCGGGAGGATCTTCACAGGATGCACCTGAGAGCCAGAAGATCGACCCGACCTCAGGACCATACCATACAGCTGGACTTTGTTGCTTTTCACAGGTAACTTCACATTCCTGCAGCTCTTTGTGTCAGCACCTGACCCAACGTACAAAAAAAAAAACAAAGCTTTGCTTACAGCTGTTTGTGTTTTTGTTTCCCCCCCTCAGAACTTTCCGTTTGCGTTTGAAGCGAAATGCAGATGTGTTTTCCCAAAATTTCATGGTGGTTAATGAAAATGGGTCTACGTCAGCTGACCTCTCCCACATATACTCAGGAACTTTAGAAGGTAGGTATGGCAAGAAAACCTCGGCCCAGATATTCTGCTATTAGTTCAATTCAAAGGAAAATTAAACCATCTTTACTGTAATTTACGTTACTAATCTCGTAAAAAAAAAAAAACATTGAGATAAACCCTAACTCATTTGGTGAAATCACAGGAACACAGCTAAGTGGACTAAATTAGAGCGAGGCTGCTGGTTCGCTTCTCTTGCTTCATACCGCTCCTCTTCCATTTCTGCAATGTCTGAGCGCTGCCTCTAATCATTAAAAATCTCTCCCTATCTTATCTGTTTATTCTGCCCGTCTGTCCCTCCTTCTCTGCAACATCCTGTCTCCACTCTCTTCCCCCTCACTGACCCTGACATCTATCTCGACTTGCAGGTCAACACGGTTCATCCTGTCATGGCTCAGTGTTACAGGGTCAGTTTGAGGGAACCGTCCACACAGACAACGGAACTTATCTCATTGAGCCTCTTGATAGATACACCAACAACCAAACAGATCACCACTCCATAATCTACCACGAGGACGACATGGGTAAGACATGTCTTGTTTTTCTGAACGCATTAAAAACGGTTTTCAGAAACTTCTTCAGCTTCACACTGCTCCACAGGTGAAAAAATAAGTGCTCCGAATGCCCCATCATAACCTGAACTGTCCTCTCATGGCCATTTAGCGATTAACTCAAGAGCTCAAAAAGAAATTTCAAGCAACAGTAGATCTCCCATAAAGTTCTTCTGCGGACTCCTCTTGGCAGGCTCACAAAAAGATAAATGACTACAACTAAATGCATTCCTCCCTGGTAACTAATCCTCAGTGCATTTTCTCATATGCTTCAGTGTCTGCCACAAACTGAGGTCATTAGGGGTCAGTGAACCAGCCATGCCCTTAAGAGTGCAGTTATAAAGTAACAGCAGAGTCTCTTTGGAGCTCCGACGGGATGTTAGGACCCACCCTGAGCACCAGCCAAAGAAAAGATAGGCTGAAGATGGGGTGACTTTTGAAAAGGGGAGGGGGGGCGCTGACTACAGTTAGGAGGAAGGTATGAAAAAGAAAAAGGAGGAGCAGGAGGAGAATTATGAGGATATGAGTTTCTAAACAGAAAGGACATGAGGACAGGAGCATGTTTAGGATCTTGGATGGAGGCAGTTTCTATGATGACAGATTAAAATGAACCTCCAGCTGGCTTTGAATTATAACACTTTATCATTTGGTCTGATGCTAGCTGTCATACGTTTGTGTGCATATGTATGTGTGTGTGTGTCTGTGTTCGGTGTCTGTCTTTTTTTTTGGCTCCTCAGGCACAATTGCATCAGTATACAATTATTTCCAAGAAAACCCTTCTTGGAAATATAGCACAGATTGTGCCAGACACACACACACACCTCCTTTTCTTCTCCTGGCTGCCTTCCTCAACACGCCTCCTTCAACTTTCCTTTCACAACTCTGGCAACATGGCTCCTGACAAAATCCTGCCCTTTCTTCCACATGCTAGCAATCTGCAGGAAACGATCAATGCTTCCATACAAAGTGGTAAATTAGGACATGGGGAGCTGATGTAAATGCGCCCACTCCTGTATGTATTTCCACTTCCTGTGGTTGTCATCACAGTGTTACCAAAGTTGAATGAGGACCCCTCTATTCTCTGGAAAGGAGGATATCAGATCTGGAACACAAGACCCTGGATTCCCATTATGCTATAAATATACAGTGGCATAATGACACAATGACAGAAACACAGCTGGCGCAGTTTTCACCGAGTGAGAACAGCCGTAGCGTTGTAAACATTTTTGACACAATAGAGTGACACAAGCGATGCGCCACTTGAAAAATATTTGTTGTACAGTAACACAGAGGGAAGGAAGGAAGAGGCAATTACCTTTTCCATAGCACGTACTGAGAAGGTGTTCAAAAAAATGTGTAATGTGTCTAAAATCAAAACTCATGTTAAAGTAAAAATTGTTCATTCAAATCCTAGAAGATAATAAAACGTAGTGAAAGATTCTGTAAGCTCCAATGTGCTGCAACTTTTTCTCATATTCATCCCAACAGATTTTCTCCCAAAACATGATACACGGACAAGGAAGTTCATTTCACTTTCTGTAGACTGTGCCCGTTTTTGAGTCTGAGCCTTAAACCGATTGAACTGTATCCCTCATGTGTTTCAGAGTCTCAGCCAATGTTGTTAACGTGTGTGGGATAGTTAGACCCCATGTGACCTTGCCCTTGAAGTTTCGCTTCTATAAAAGGCTAACTATTAACCTCACAGATAAATCAAGAGTAGCACATACTTAAAATATCGCTGTTAACCTCTTTATGTTTAAGTGTTGGAGTAAGAGTTGCCTCTTGAAAGAAAAACTGATGCCTTTAAATGTTCCTTTTATATATCAAGGTCCAGCATACAGCTGTGATACATGCATATATATTCTTTACTTCATGACCTCCATGAAATCAATACACAAAAGATTAATAAATGTGCTGAATGGCAACATCACTCATATGTAATGAGCCATATATGTAATTTCTGTCTCTTTCAAACACTCCATAAAGCTTTTAAATTCTCAGTTATGTCCTCGGTTATGTAAATTAAGTTTCATTTATTTCTTAATGACATTTGTTGCCGAATTGCGTTATAAAAGCACAGGGGGTGGTTGAGTAACAGCTCAGATGAACACTGGCAGAACTTTCTGTATTGCAGCAGTGTCTTAAAGTAACTGCTTTTTAATTTTTATGTTAAAGGTTCATTTACATTTAAATAAACCAACGAGGCACTCAGTGGGACTTAGACCAACCACAGCAGCACCTGGGCCAACTACATGGGTGCCTGGAGACCACTTGGCCTGACCCAAGAGTCACTTAAGGGGTGCTTAGGCAGAAACTTTCTTGCAAAACGTTCCATTTTAGCAGCACAACTATCCTGATTTAAAGTGGGCATTTCAACATTCAATGTGTTTTTTAAGTGCATTCCCCCAGGACACCAATAGACCAAACTAAACTAAAAGAAAAGTCCTTTTTATTTTAATATCATTACTGAATGTACAGCTGTTTACAACTAAAAGAGCTTGATGGGGAGTCAATTCAATTACTGACATTTTCATCTGAGCAAATTATGATTGCAGCAACATTGGTCTAATATGAAAAGCTGAGAGAGCGACATAGAGAGCACATATGGGCAAGTAGAAAGAGCTGGAAATAAATCTTCTGGAAGTTCGACGCCCGACATTCAGGCCTCCACATCCACCTCCACCCCCAAACAGCCCCCCGCCTCCGATTCATAGCATGCTTAGAATGAATTGCAGGTTTATGATTGGCTGGAGAACTTTTGGAACATGGTGTGATCCAATCGTGTGTTGTCTCCGTCTCTGTAGGCTCATGCCCGATTTGGGGAGATGTTATCCTGGTGTGTCTTCTGGACGCTCACTCACTCACACACTTTTCATTACCCCTTGAAGTTCATGTGGGTCAGGAGTTAGTTGCATAGCATTGCCTAGTTCTGTCACTCTCATTATTGCAAATAACACGTGCAAGTGATTATTATGTCATGTGATTTGACTGTAACTTTGGAATTTAAAGCCATTCCTCCCAAAATCAATGGAATAATTTGTTTTCTCGATATGAGTCTTAGACCTTTAGGCCAAGCACACAATCCCAGTCAAACCTATGGTTTTGATAATTTTGCGTAATTAAGAAACCTTTCCAGCAGATGCATGCAGATTCCTCCACAGTTCCACACTAAAATACCTGATACACTCTTTTGCCACAAATCTCATTCTTTTCGTGGATCTCTCTGGTTTCTGAAGCGCAACGCGATGGGCCAGTTTATGCAAATGAAACTACTCCCGTGACTGCACCTCATCGTTATTGCATCAATCTGAACGAGGCAGCCTGTCTCTGAGCTGTTGCAAATTGCATTGGGTGATGTTGGCTTTGTGAAATCACACCGCCATCTATTACAGCATTTTCCACCAGCTGTCCCGCGACTCCCACTCCTTACCGCTGTGCTAATTCCAAATGTGGGTCCTCTATTTATAAAGAGTCTGAGAATGTGAGTGCACCTCTGCCCGTGGTGAGAGCATGTTTCGGTCACAAATTAACAGACTTAAAATCATTTCTGCACTTACTGTTTTATATTTTTGACCGTAGTAACGGGGGGGCAAGCTTGTCTGTTTCATGCCTTCACCACCTCGTTCTGCCTGACTTATTGCACTTTCTTCTCTTCTTACTGTATCATGTAGGGGCAGATATAGAGGAGCTATCATAAACATGTAGTATATTGTATTTAAAATCAATCTCTCAAAATCTTCAATAGTAAAGGTATTCTCTACCAATTATATTCATACCTTGAAATGTCTGAGAAAATGTAATAAAAATGGCAGAATAAAACAGAAATTGACTCCATGATGCACAAATATTGGATAAAAGGTGACATGACCCTCTTTGCAAAACATTTTGTAATTCTAGGTCAGTGAGACTGTTTATTGTTTGCTGGCTCATTTCAGTTGCAATGTCCTACTGTTGAATCGATCAGTATGTTCTGTTGAATAATTGGCCTCGTTTAAACATACATAGTATTCCATTTGCGACAATAATTTTGGAACAAACAAGTTATTTCCTCATGACCAGACTGTGGATCTAATCCAAATTACAGGTTTGTTTATTTATGAGTTTCTATGCACAATATCCTGTTTGGTCAGAGAAAAAAAAGAAAAGCAACAGCAGTGGGTTGAACCAAACTTCATATTTGATCGTTGTTCAATTTTTTTATTCATTGTTTTGGACACAATATGTCTACAGTGGGATGAGTCATTGTGTTGTTGCATATTTGTGCCACTGCATCTTTAAAAGTGTTTGACTCAATGAAAGTTAATAAAATGTTTTAAACACGTCTGTATTTTAAGTGTCTTTGTTTGTTTTTACCAAGTCCTGCCACCTCTGAGACCTGGACTGGATGGCTTCTGTGGTGCAGAGCAACTAAATGTCCTGGCCCGAAGCCTGGGACCTAAAGAGGTAGGACAGTCCAGCCTCCAACTCAGCAAACAGAAATGCTTTTTCTTTTTTTTTTCCTATCAGTCTAAAATGTAATTTCCCTGTAAAAGCATTTACAGCCAATTAACTCTGAACCAGGAAAGATTTATTTGAGGAAATTCACCAATGTGTCTTTTTTGTTGTAAATGGCTTAACTTATGAGAGCAGTCACTTTTATTTTGCCAGCTGAGTCACAGACAGGAAAATACATAACTAACAGAATAAAGTCAAAGACACAACAAACATAGAAGGGGGTTTTCCTCCTATTTATAAATATATAAGTTCTAACCTCGAGTGTGCTGTAAGAAAATAATAAAACCAGCTATGACGGAATAAACATCTGCCAAATTTATTTGGCTAATATCTCCCTTGGGTGCCCTCTTTATCATTAACTTTTGACCAACAAGGTGGTGGTCCCAATGTCCATTGTTGTCAGTCGGGTACGTATCCATTTTTAACAACATGCCTGCCAGCAGAAATCATTTCCACTTTGGTTATGTAAAATGTTCTGAACAGATGTGGTTCCTAGTAGAGCGTCCAAGTTCTGTTGTATCAGCTCTCTTTCAACGTATGTCCTCATAAACAATGAATCCATCAGATTTGTCATCCCCTCCTCGTGTCCCTGCAATTTTCCTCCACAGGAGGCAACAGCACGCCGGTCTAAGAGGACGGTCGATAAGTCAAAGAACAGCTGCCTACTCCACATCCAAGCCGACCACCTCTACTTCAAGAAGTTTAAGTCTGTGGAAGCTGTTGTTGCTCAGGTGATTCATCTCCAAACATCATCTAGCTTCAAGATTAGATGTTGTACGTTTGATATACACTTGAACCAAGATTTCACTATCGATCAATACAGCTGCACATTTTGTTGGGCTGTTCAGAAAGACATCTGGCTCTGTTTGTCTGTCTCCCTGAATCTAGTGTCCGGAAATCAGGGTACATGGTGACACAATCAAAGGTCTCATGATTCAGTTCCAAGCTTTTGGTCCTGACGCTGGACACAGAAAACAGATCCATTCAAGTAATCCAACACAGCCAGGCCTAAATCAGTGACTGTCCCTACTAATATGCAGCACCAGTATGCAATGTCAGATAGAGCTTGTCATCCGATATCTCAAATTATTTCAGGGTTAATTTGATTAAAAAAACATTTTGTTCAGCCAAAGCAGAAACTTTGGTTATCACTGAAACTTTGCTCTTTTTGGTGCTGGCTTTCCTTTAATAATTAACATCTTATGACTCACCAAATGAACACACATCATTACGCATCCGTGTATTATTTACCCACAAGGCATATAAAGGGCCGAGCTTTTGCTGCTGCAAGGCTGAATGAAGAGCCAAGAGTGTGGGGCCCTGCACAGACTTGCACAGCTGTCATGGTATCGCACATGGCAGCCGCAGAGACAAGGTTGAGAATCGTCTTGTTCTCTGACACATGGAGAGCAGAGATTTGGCCAAATAAGGCTCCGTGCCAGGCCTTTACACTTGGCCCAGAGCCAGCAGCACCTCCTGTTCATCTCTTCTTCCCAGCGAGAGGCAAGAGCTGTAAAACTGTCATGTTAAGGCTGAGCTGAAGCATATAGAGTTAAAAATGTTCAACAAAACAGCTCGTTTTGAAGATACGGTCGACCTGCAGTCAGCTCTCATGTGAAAAGGTGGCTGCATGCTGGTGTGCTTGAATATGCTACACACCTGTGATTTGCTTCTCTGTTCCACGTTGCTACCTGGGGATAGAGGTCACAAGGGATGCTGGCCTGATGTTGACTCTAGCCACCAATCGATGTGAGAATCCAGCGAAGCATTTCTAACATGCTCTTAATTAAAACCAAAGAACAGTTTGTCAGTCCATAGCTGATCGGAAATTATTAGGACAGATGTTTAGTCCGTCCAATTAGTCCAGCTTCATGTTCTCACGATTTGAGTGAGGTTGGGATGAGTTACATTTTTGGGTTTGCATTTTATTTTGTATTGTGAAATCTATTTCACATCTGTGAGGTTTTTTATTTATTAATTACATTTCTCTCGAGTCAAAGCAAGGTCAGTTAATGACTGAGTAAGTTTGTCCAAGCTGTTATTCTCTGGAGCTTTTCCTCCCGCTGTCCGTCCTTTCATCATCTTCTCTCACCCTCCTCAGATTCTTTCCACTACAAACACCAGCACTCGCTGTTGTCCCTGGTTCACTTCCAGACCTTTCTTGTACGGGGTGAGAAAATATGGCATGATGCCATGATGTGATCTTTAAGTGTAAATAGACAAAATGCTGGTGTGCTGACCTTGTTTCTGTAGCTCAAAAGTCCAATGCATATATTTTTACATCAGTGGAAATTTCCCGGCAGGCTGCCGTCTATGTGCGTCCTCCCCGGCCTTTACATGTGACTGGTCCTCACGTGTCTCTCTTAATGTGTGGTGGCCAGTGCCACCCACTATGGAAACACCCTGCGGATAACGTTGCTTTACAGATTACCTGACATGGTATGTGTGGGCACTACAGGATTAGCGGTTCAACAAGAGTCAGGTGTAACGGTGTCCCAACACCGTTAAATGATAGGTTCGCTGAAAAATTCTGTTTTGTGGTTGTCTAAATTGTCTGTCTGTCTTTGTGTTAGTGTGCAGTGCCAACCTGAGCCACAACAAGCATCTAAATGATCACAAATGCAACACTGATGATACATTTTCCCACATAAACTTGTTTCTTTCTCAGGTGGCCTCCTACATACAAGCTGTGAATGACATCTATGATAAAGTCGACTTTGATGGAGTCAAGTTGATCAACTTCAGAGTGAAATCCCTCAGAGTAAGATCCTTCTGCACCAGGACAACAACAATATCGTCCCAAAATACAGACGCGGGTCACTGATAGCTCCACTGATCCTTACTGCAAAAACATAATCTCTTTCTGTAAATGAATATTTGGGGAGGATTTGGGGAAGGGAAGTGGATTGTGGGTGTATGCTGATTGTTGTGCTGCCAACATGTCTTTTCTTCTTTAACCAGTAAGAATCCGACATGGACCGGCTCCCATGTCCAACAAACTCTCCCTCAGATATCTGATCTGACGCTTCACCTCACTTTCTCTCTGCAGGTGATGACTGAGGAGGAGAAAGACAACCCTCTGTATCCTCTCTTTATCGGGCCTGAGAAACTGTTAAGTCTGTATTCTGAGAACAACTGGGGCAACTTCTGCTTGTCCTACCTGCTTACGAACAGAGACTACAGCGGCATGCTGGGACTCGCCTGGGAGGGCAAGGCTGGTGAGTGAGTGGGTCGCATGTGTTGGCCTGAACCTGCACCCCACATTGAAAGCACATGTAAAATAGGGATAGAGATGTCGTGCTGTACTAGGGGTCTATGTGCTCAAAGTAGGGAGGAGAACACAATAGAGGTTTCTCTTCTTCTTTAATTAAATTGTATGATTTCAATATGAGTGAGTGGCCATTTTAATGAGTACCCAATAAACAACTCCAAAGTGTTCCTCTCATTTTACATCATAAAAAGCTACACAAATAACATATGTGAGGCCAAGCAGTGAATTCAGCTGCACTGTTTAAAAAACGCAAATGTGTTTGAAGAAAAGTGAAACGTAAGTATCATCTTCAAATGTGCACGAGTTCTTAAGTGGCACCGTCCAATACGATGCAGTGATGTGCTGAAGCTGCCGAAGCGCCTCATAAGCTGACCTTAGTGGTTTAACAGTCGCACAGAGCTGCAGGAACTAAACAGCATCCATCTCAGGCTTGTTGTACAACAGTGTTTTGGTTTGAGAGACCAAAAGCAAAACGTGAGTTGATAGTGAATTTTTATACCGTTAATAAGAGATACAAAATAATGAGCAAACTGAAGGAAGAACTTTTTATGGTGGTCACAACCTTTCATAAAACTTACACTTAGTTGGTCACTCGAATTGTTTGATGAACTAAATACAGTAATTTTTACAAATATAATCCACAGAAGAACTAAAATATCAAAATAAATAAACTGTTTTTCTCCAAACGTCAGGTAGTTTTGGTGTGTGTGTGTGTGTGTGTGTGTGTGTGTTACTGCTGAGTTTGAGGAAGTTGGACACATATGTGGGAATCTTCAAGGTAGGAGGATCCTCTGGTTTGTTTCTATCACATTGTCTGAAAAGCAGATTTTGATTGGCTAAACTGAGGGGCGTGTGAGCAGACCACCACGATGACATGTGATTAGGAAGCAACCTTTGACACTCACACACATACGTAGGATGCACACAAACACACACACACACACACAACTCAGACATCTTAGCAGGGATTGACGACTGCATTCCACAGCACCATCTCCATGGCGACACCTCATGTGAGGCGCGCACACACTTAGTGTATTGTGGTAGTGATATTGTTGTGCCTTCTCGGTGTCATGTGACTGATCCAGAGAAACATGGTTAATGTTCATCTCCCACTTCCACCAGTTTATCAGGGTCCGGGGTAATTAGGCTGAAGTGACAGCACTGTAAACTCAAAGACCCCAGCTATAGGAGGGTGCACTGCACGCACACACACACACCACACACACACACACACACACACACACAACCCCATCAATCACACACAACTCCTCCCCTAAGTTGTGTGTTCGTACATCAGTGGAGAGCCGGGGGGTTGGGGCCCAAACGGCTCAAGCTTTTCCACCAGTGAAATTCCTTCTTCTCCGGAGACCCAACAGAGAAGCAGATAGTAATTTTCCACACAATTTGTTTTGTGTTGTTAAAAGGCTTTTGAGTGTGCTGCCTGGAGTCACTGCAGAGTAACAAACCTCAATTTATAGATAATCAATGTGGTAAACAGAGCATTCATCTGAACACACGCCTGTCCTGAAAGCAGTCTGGCCGTTCAGCAATCCACAAAAAATAATCAGGAAACTGCACTGGCCAGTTTTACTTTTTCTGCTCGTGACACATCTGAACCTGTCAGACCTTCTCAGCCTTGTTATTTTTAAAGCTGGGGATTCTGAGTAGAGCATCAAAAATAATCAGGTCCAGATTTGAATTATAGTTCATATTTTGGTGGCAAACGTGTGACTTTCATTCTGGTTATTAAAGTGTAATCTGATAAAAGGTTTGAAAGTAGCAACCATTCAAAGCTGATTTCAGAGAGTTCAGAAAGCCCTGGTGGAAATAAGGATGAGCAATCCAGTTATTTTTCATGATCTCTGTTATGAATTATATCCAATTCTATTTGGAATTAGATTTTATAGTTTCACACTGAATTAATTTTTGGATTAACTCTTAAATAAATGGTTTCAATATTAGCCCTGCATAAAGATGGTGAAATTGCTTGTCATCGCACCGATCGTCTCTTTTGGTGCTGAAGACATTGATGTAAAATCATTCAGAACTGTAAGAATAAGATCCAGGCAGGTTGAATAAAACCCAGAGCTGCATTCCAGACGCATTAAGTCTTTTGTTTTTCAGTAGGGGAAAGGTCAGATTATTCTCACATAACACTGTGAAAAGAAAAATCCCCATTCAAATTTACAATGTGAAGGTCAGTGACCTTC
This sequence comes from Echeneis naucrates, assembly GCF_900963305.1. Lineage (NCBI taxonomy): Eukaryota > Metazoa > Chordata > Actinopteri > Carangiformes > Echeneidae > Echeneis > Echeneis naucrates. The sequence goes on from NC_042514.1 coordinate 5,448,793, forward strand.
CACACACTGGAAACAAAGCCATCGGTGATGGAAAGTCACGATGCAGTGACATTATTACTGTATTGTTGGCTGAGGATCAGAGGTGTGCGACTGTAGTTTTGTGAGAACTGAGCGTTGCTTGTTTGTGTGGTTAAAGGTGATTTTAGGACACTTTGACTCCACTTGTATGTTTATGGAAGCAAACAGTACTTCCTTTACTATTGTTTCATTGTTCATATTAAATGAATGAATGAATATTTGCTTCTGTGTGTGTGTGTGTGTGTGCGCCTTAGTGTGTACCTCTGTTTACAATGTTAATTGAAGCAGCATGAGCTACTATGTGTATTTGAGTGGGTGTTAGATTGTGTGTGTGTTGTTTCTGTTTATATGAGTCTGTGTGTGAGTGAGCAGGCGATCCATAGGATTGTTTGTTTCTCCAGACCGTGTTTATCCAGCGAGCCAATAATAGGAGTCTTTCATAACAGCTCCTTTCTGTAGTGAAGAGGAGGGGGGGGGTCAAAGTCGTAGCCCCTCTCTGCTGCCAAAAACCACAGCACAGGCAATGCTCTTTCTAGGAAACCCGGCTCCTTGAATGGCCCATCGGGGGGGCCATTTTAGGTCAAATTGGAATGCTGAAGGCTGGGGGGACTTTTCTTGGCCATTTGTGGATACCAAAGGATTCTCCTTTGGCTTTAAGTGTTGAGGAGAAGTGAAAATAATGACAAGGCCTTTCAACTTTTCTCTAAATCTTTAAAATTTAAGTCTGATTTTCCAAGACAACTCATCTGATCACATGCAAAAAGATCAAGTAGTCTCAGGTTTCCGTTTTGTCTCTTTCAGCCCCCTTCACCTGACATACGATGCCCACTGCACCCTCATTACATCTACAACAGTTCACATTGGGGGCACATTTGATTTTGTTTTTTGACCTCAAACTGTGCTCCACCGTTCCTGGACGTCACAGTTACGCCCACTGTGTAACAACAAACATGCCACTGGAAGATCCCAATGCCCACAACCGTTTCCCACAGTCCTTAGTGACATATAGTGACCTCAGATTTCCTTGAAACAGTGCTGAATACATGTAACAGATGTTCACCTCACAAGCCTTATGCACCTAAAACGCTGCTGCTGCTGACCACATTGTGTAAGAGGTGTTACATAAAAGTCACATGACTGTAACTGCAGAGACGTCCAACCTGAAATAGACAAACTAAGGACGCCAATGAAACGACAGGGTGGGCTCGTGGTATTACTCCCACAGAAGCTGATTAGGTCGAAACTGTGGTGGCATTGATGAAAAATGATGATGGCTAAGGAGGAGAATGTGAGCGTTTATTGGCCACAGATTAAGAGGTTCGGTATTTTTGGGCTGCATCCTCCTTGAAACAAGGACTGACCCTGTTTGTAGCATGAAAGTCAAAAACAGACTGAAGATCATCTATGAACCGTGTCATAGGTGCTCGGCTGGACCAATAGGACCAGTTTCTGTTGAAGCCGTCTTCTGGCTGGTCGGCTGAGAGATGACGTCACAGTCCAGCCAGCCATGCATGTGAATGTGGCCAGCTGTTGTCAGCAGGAATGTTGCATAAACCCAAAGCTAATGGAGGCTGTTACAGGCCAAAATGGTTCTTTGATGCGAAACTAGAGAAGCTCAGCAGGTCTGCTGGTGTTTCTGTCTGCACCTCCCCATACAGTGGCCGATAAAAGATCGGCAGCAAAACATTGTTGGTTTAAGGTATTTCCAGTGACACACGGTCAGTTATGCAACCAAACAACCAACTAACGTGCTGCAAAGTGACAAATAGGTATGTTTTCTTCAGGTCTTCATCTCAGGAATATATTGCAGAGGAAAATACAGACAATCAGGACACGTTACTCATTCCACCATCAAAGGCTTGCAGCACCTGCTGTGAACTATAAACTGTGAAACACATAAACCAACCAAAATGTAAAGTAGAGGATGCTTTGAATTTGTTTTTAAATTATTAGAGAAGCAGAACTGGACTGGTTAAGCCAAAGCAACATATGTAAGGTGATTTAATATGCCAGCCTAAATATCCTGAAAATCATAAAGACCCCATCCAGTGCAAGTCATGCATTGAATACATGTGTGTCCATATGTTGTTATGTAATAAAAGACATACTTGCACACTGGAACTGCAGCCCAACCATGACTCAAAAAAAAAAAAAAAAAAAAAAAAAACCTAAAAGAAATCCAGCTGTTCATATATAACAAACTTAAGGAACCAATTCTGCCACGTGCATGGAGACAAAATAAATCCAAAAAATTGTGTATTTTTTGGCCATTTGGCTTCATCTTTCATCCATTCCATATGAACTGTATTTGTCATGTGTGTGTTATTCAGGTAACTGGGGCGGAGTATGTTCAAAACAAACCACCTTGAGAAACGGCCAGACCGCCACCCTGAACACCGGTTTGGTCACGATTCAAAACTTCGGACAGTTCCTGCCTGCTCGATTCGTGCAACTCACCTTTGCGCACGAGCTTGGCCACAGCCTGGGATCTCCGGTCAGTCACCGTCCTTCAACGCCACACCCTGTTCGCGTTCATCTGCATGAAACACAGAAATTTTTTTAGAAAATCATATCAAACTAATAATGGCACTGCACAAAACTGCACACTCCTTTTTTTTTTCCATAAATCTCCTTTAGTGCCTCAGTACCAGGACTTAAATCCCGTTGCTCCTACATGAGATCATGTGGGTTGTATAAAGAGATAATTGAACATGACAAATGTCTGTGAATCAGATTTTAACTTAGCAAACATGGCTGTTTGCACTGCACCTGAACAAAGTCTGTGAATGATTCACCCATGTGGGCATTAGAGGCCTTGGCCTTCAGTTACCGGTCTGTGCTACTTGGACCCACAGCTCAATCTCACTGGACAAGGTCAAATAAGAGTTAAACAACAGATACCATTGATGTTTACTGGTACATTCACAGCACACCCATGCAAACTACTCTCCCCTTATCGACACATAGCATATGTATACCCACTAATGCATGCTCCCCTGTCCTTGTGTGACAGCTTCAAACACCTGAAACCTTGTCCTACTGCATGAAATGCCAGCTGCACTCCTCCATCTCCTTTTCGTGCACTTCTGTTATTCACACTTGCTCTGACCAAAGGGGCGTCTCTGAACAGATTAGTTCTACCATGTCAGGCCCCGCAGGCTTTTTAGAAGTTAAACCACCATGAGTTCTCCCGCTCCATCCTGGTGTCCAGGATGGAGCAGGCCCTGTGAAAGGCATGCTTCATTCTCCTTTAAATAAATGCACTTGAGGAGAGACACTTAAGTTTTGTGGGTGGTGTGGTAGGTAAGAGCTGTAGGTAGGAACAGGACAGAGGAAGAGTTATCCAGCTGTGCAACCTCTGCATTTGTTTTCATGAATTTCAACTCATGGGGTCATCATGGCTGCTGGAACAATCCCCGTCGACCACTTCACCGTCATAGCAACTAGGGATGACCGAGTACACCGCTTTCTGTATCTGTATCTGTTCAACCATCTACATTATCTGTATCCGTATTCATACTCCTAATGGGCGGTACTCAAACCGGAAGTGGGCGTGTTTGTTATTTTACAATTTTTATTTAATTTTTTTTTTTTTTTACGAAAGTTGTGTTTTTAAGCCTGAAATTGATCTGGCTTGTTTCGGAGGTTTCTATGTTTATTGTAAGCCTCAATATATTTTTTTATTTATAGCTTAGTTTGTATTACACCAAGGTAAGAGGAGCGACCCGACCAGATAAAACCTGACCGGTGAAGAAATGAGAAGCACACACACAAACACAATCAGGTTTTTACCCCATTACCCCATAAAGTGGGGCAGATTTTATAAAAAGCTATTTTGAAATGATCTCTGTCAGGTTAAATGCTGATCTTACCGGGGACTCCATCAGGTAGATGTAAATATCGATGTGTGTCACGTCCGGCCGTTCAGCGGGATCATTCCTCCGTGAAAATGAAGGCAAACCGATGGGACAACGAAAAAAGACCGTACTGTGTTAAAATAATCATCTGACATGATGAAAAAATGTTTGAAGCTAGTTACTGAACAGCGTTTTTTAAATGGTGCCGCCGATTGTTTCACTTCCGGTAGGCGTGGCTTTAGGAGTATGACGCGTTGCTCTCTGTCCTATCACAGGACGCCCTGAGGAGGATTTTCCTTCAGCCCAGCAGGATATTAACCCTATTAAATATATATATCATAAAGTTTTTAAGTTTTTACAGCTGCTGTCAGCCTCTGTCCTGTCTGCAGATACCTGGAGCTCTGTTGTTGATGCACCACACGACTCTTTATTTTGGAGTTATTGTCTCTTTGACCATCTCTCTGTCGCTGTTCCTAATCCATCTCTAATTCCTGATCATGTGATCATAAAGGACAAATGTACTGCTGTCTGATTGCTGCCAGTAGACTTTTAATCAGCTGGTGAGAGTGCTTCTTCTAGTAATCTTAAAATTAGCACTATTTGCTGGCCAGGACAATTTTTACTATATATCATCCCCTTTTCTTTTATTGTCTCCTTTATTCAACAAAAGTACTTTTTTATAGTAATAGATTTTTCTATTTCTGCCTTTGCGAATTGACAAATCAATCTGATTAGTCAACAGTAGCTCAACAAATTATAAAATAAGGTAAACCCACAACACAAAACACAGCACACTCAATGCCAACCACAACATAAAATATAGATAAGAAAGTGAAAGTCCATGTAGGCCATCTGTGGTGACAGCTTCTGTATAACTGCTACATGTGTTCAAGCAGTAAACCAGAAATATAGAAACTGATATTTCCTCATAATTGGGTGTTGTTTTTTTCTTGACACTTCATGCTGTTTGGACTGTCAGTTGCAGAAAAATAGCAAATGATAGCAAACAATGCAACACATTAATTTTAGGCCAATGGCTGAAACTTTTGAACGGGATGAACAGAATGCATAACGCTAAGAAAATAGTTTTGCTTTTCTGAAGAAACTGCAACAATAGCTGCCAAACCCTGGACCACAGATTTTGTACAGACATACTGAGCACCATAAAATTTGTGCTCGTTATATCCATCAAACTAACAGAAGGCAGGCGCAGGAACACCCACACACAAACGCACATGTTCCCTTTAATCATTCGCATTGGTATCTCCATACATCAAGTGAATTTGACATCCAGGATCTGCTAATAAAACCATCTTCAATGTGCTGACATGTAGAAAGGAGGGTTTCTAGGAAATGTTTAACCAGTGTATACCTGAGAAAAACAGTAGGAGCGCTTCGTCCGATCCCTGATCTTCCACATGTGGGTCACGGCATGTTTCCTTTAAGGCCATCAGATTCCAGAGAAATCTTTTGACTTTGTCCAAAAGCTGCATGCTGCATCTGAAACTATAAGAAAGATTATAGTCAGGAAAGCTCTGTAATTATGGCATAATTTTGAATTCCCCATGCGCATTACTAAAAACATTTCCTGCTCTCTGCAATTACCTGTAACTGGCTACTGTGATCGACACTAAATGGAGTTAATTCTACCATCTGTGAGTACAATAAAAAAAAACTGCTTCAGCTTACATTACATCACCTGTTTCTGCCTGCTGTTTCCATTTCCATTCACCCAGTGCATATACGTGATGTATCAAACAAAACTTAAGCTTTGACTGTTGATTTCTATATTTTTTCAGCACGATGAAGGCTCTAACTGCGGGGACCTTGGTTCCACCAGTGGTAAAGGCAGGTACCTGATGTTCCCTCAGGCCACAGATGAGGTGCGTGAAAACAACGACAAATTGTCCCACTGCAGCATCACACACATCAGCGCGATCCTGGAGTTGAAGAAGGACGATTGCTTTGTGGGTGAGCAGGCAGAGATCTGAGAGCGCACCTGTCTGGATCAAATATTTACACAGTGCATTAATCACTGTTAATAATTATAACTTATTTTGACTTTTTGTATGTGTGTGTGTGTTTATGCCAGTCAGCGATCGGCCCATCTGCGGGAACCAGATTGTAGAGGAAGATGAGGAGTGTGATGTCGGGCACAACGACAAAGATCCCTGCTGCTACAGTGCTAAAGAGCCTGTAGGAGTCCAGTGTCACCTCAAGCCTGGTAAAGTCTGCAGGTACTGTACACAGAAACATACACACCATCAGAGTGTGCATGCAATCTAATGCCATTGTTTAGTTTTAATAGAAGCAGCACTCAGCTTATTGTCCGCCTGTTTTGTTGATATCCATCAGTCCAAGTCAGGGCCTGTGCTGCAGTCAGGACTGCGGGTTTAAGCCGGCCAGTGAGACCTGTGATGAGGAGACAGAGTGTCAGAGGGAGAGCGTGTGTTCAGGCCTGTCCCCAGCCTGTCCCGGGCCGAGCGCCAAGGACAACTTCACCGTCTGCAGCCAGGGGACACGAGTCTGCCTGAATGGGGTGAGGCCAACACATCTACCAAGTCAAAGTGTAATAAGTGCTTTACCCAACACAGAGGAAAAGCTCCAGTGTGTTTAGAAGCAACAGATGACAAAACTGTTGCAGTTTTCCACCTGGAATCTAAATCAGTGGTTTTCTAAAAGCCCACTGATGAGAGTAATGTTGGGAAATTTCATCATTTCATTTTGTCGACAACTGTTTGCAGACAGTTTTCATTTTATTATTACTCTGCAAAGAACTAAATCCCAAAGCTGATAATTGTGGTATTTGTGAACAAAAATAAGAACAAATTTTACAACACAGCGTTACTGAGAAAACATCTTATACGATTTGCAAGACTAAACTTTAATTTTTACCAAATACGCACCATCATTAACTCCAGATGAAGAACTGCCCTCTGAAGAAAAATTCACTCCAGTTATGAATATTTCACCATCATGTGTTACTTTCAAGAGCTGATACATGTGTTCACCCCCCCATAAATATGGAACATAAGAACTACAAATGCCATTTTGGAGACATGTTTGATTATAATAATCCAAGAAAACTAATTGAATTCCTTTTTAATTATGCCAACTGACTGACGGTCAGTGTGTCAATGAGTGTTTTTGTTCTGCGAATAAAATCAAAAGAACACAGAAAAACAGGGAGAACTTCTAAAAACACACGTGACCCTTTAACTTTCCCAAAACAGTTGAGTAAATAGCCTTTAGAGAACTTATTCATCATTGTAATATGCTGCATGATATGTCAGCAAAATGCACATAAACAAACAACAAACGAAACAAATCAAATTTATTATTAGAAACATATGCGCTGGTTGAATGGTTTCTCGTGTGTGCCATCAAAGCATCCCTGGTTTGAATCTGGCCAGGTATTTATGCCTCAGGTCATTCTCTCTCCCTGTTTACTCTCATCCTCTCTGACCACAATAGAAATAATTCTTAAAAAGAAACATAACACTGCTAAAACAGAACACTTTCAATGCTGGTTCAACTGAGTATGGCCTAATTTCGCCCACCAGTGATGTCACCATATACTGACACACCCTGATGTCAGAAACACCGGTTTGGTTGCTCTTTAATGGAAAAATGTTTTGGCCAAACATTTTAAATGCAGGCCTCCACCGTCATCAGTGTGTCTGCTTCTCTCTGCAGGTCTGTGCAGAGTCTGTGTGTGTGAAGCATCACATGCAGCAGTGCGACTGTCCAGGAGACTCCATGAAGGAGAAATGCCACGTGTGCTGCCAGCAGCCCGGTAACCACAGGATGCCCATATGTGCCCCGACACTGATGTTAATTTAAACTGAAGTTAAGCCCAGACAATTGTTTTCCATTACACGACATCATTAACAGAACAGGAGCGGCCATTTGATGCATGTGGAATGATATTAGCAGTTCTGTAAAGGAGCTTTGACCTGCTGCTGCTTTTGTGTTTGAGTTTTGCAGAAAAAAGGTGTCTTAATGGTAGTAATTCCCAAATTCGATACAAATATTAATTCTCTTTTGTTTTTTGTTTTTTTTGTTTCTTCCTTTCTTTGTTTGCGGCAGATGAACCTGGCACATGTGCCAGCACCGCTTCCTCTGTGCTGTCTCGCCACTTTCACAGAAAGGCGATGCCCCTGGTTGGTGGTGCTCCGTGCTCTGGAAACCGCGGTTACTGCGATAAATTCCACGTCTGTCGCTTGCTGGACGCAGACGGACCCATCGCAAGACTGAAGAACTCCTTTTTCCATTTTGAGGACTTCAATGATGTGGCAGAGTGGATGAAGGTGAGCGTTTCCTAACTGGCATATGAAGCATATGCATCAGTTGGCAGCCGCAGAACTTGCTTTTCATTCTATCACCCATATTAAAGGGTTAGACAGAGCTCAGCGATGGCTGTGTGACAGGTCACAAAGTATAAAAAGGGACCTGATGGAAGTAATATTGAAATCTTAAAGCATCAATTACTGCCAACTTCCACAACGGTTGTCTATATCAAGGCTGAATCAGAAAAATGTATTGTAAATAAATCTAAATACTTTTTATTTCCTTTTCAGAAATCACACATGGAGACAAATTAATTTATAATTTAAGTCATTCTAGTAAGCAGCATTGGCGTTAGTTAGGTAACATGCTCAGCATTCGCATATGGAGCTTTTGTCATTTAGGTCATGCCACAAGTTGAAATACAGATAAATATTCAGGGATGTCTCCTCAGGTTCAGGTTAAAAATTGTGGTTGTATAAAATTCAATGTTGTGATGTTTTTTTTTTAACATTAACTGGCTATAATCAGGGTTTCTGGGTCTTAAAGTTAAAGTTATAGATGGATCTCATCGGATTGCTGCACTGATACAGCTGACTGTTGCAGCTGTTTAGCAGCTGAGGAAGTCGTGTTTGTAATGACACAGCAGGTGTCCGCCTGAGGTTGCATCTGCAGCCGAGCTCAGAGTTTATTAAACTTCCCATCAAGATGTTCAGCTGTCTTCACTGTTTAAGTTGTCGCTGCATTTGAGGGTCGGTTCTTCATCACAGCGTGGAGAATCAGGAATGCCCATTTGTGTTCAAGAGCGCCACAAGGATCAGCCGTCTGCCTCACCAGAGGCAGAAAAGAGCCTTCGCTTCGGGAACCGCTGTGTTTTTCCACCACACTTGTGTCACTGATGTGTGAAACAACTGATGTCAACTGCAGTGATCCAAAGCAGTGTAACTGATTCATCTGTCTGTGCAGGCTCATTGGTGGGCCATCCTGCTGGCCATCCTGACTCTGTCTGCAGTGATGGGCTGCACGATCTGCCTCTGCGGCCGCAGCCTTGACACCTCTGACCTTGAGTGACCTCTGACTTTTGACCCATGTTGCCTTCTGGGAAACTGTCCTCATGATGATACACAAGTAGATTTGGATTCATTCATCCGGGTCTTTGAAGTAAAAGTAAAGTAAACTTTGCTCAGCATCTCAAACAGCGAGCGTTTCCCAGATGACTGGTGAGGACACGCCTGATATTTTTCTACGTCATTTTGCTTGTGTCACGTCTTCCCCTTGTGTGACTTCTTTATTTACATTTCAAAGGGTGCTCTACAACATGATGTGTGACTTGTGGGTCGGTGTGTGGAGCCTGCAGCAGTACGATGATGTGTCACTGGAGCACACCGCCCTTTTTTTAGTCCGCTGTGTCCTTGTTGTGTTTGAACTTGAGCACTAATTTCAGCCTAGATTAACATCCAGCTGTCCATGACAGTGACTTTATCAAATTTAATATTGTCACATGGGGTTGACATACCAAGTGGAAACTCCCATTACCTCATGTGTTTGAATAAGTAGTTGATGTTTAAGTTAAAAAGGGGACAGCAGATATGTTTATTATCTCAGAGACTAATTGTTTACAGTTCATTTTTCACAGTGGTTTGAGTCTCTACAGTACATTCTCTTGGTTTGAATACTTCTGTGCAGTTACCTGAAAGCGGTTTGCTTATTGCACTGCAATTTTTATTTCATAGTAACAAAAAGGGATTTTCACTCGTCATATTTCAAATGTTCTTTTCAAACTTCTTAGATAGTTTTATTTTTCCGGCACACACACGCACAAAAAAAATCCAACTTTGTGTAGCGAAACTTTGATTTGCTTTCCAGACATAAGATACAACAAAGGTTAGAATTAAATATCATAATGTATGAGTGTGTCACCATGACACACTCATACAAACATACTGACGTCACAGCTGCAAGGACATGAAGAAACTGGGGACTTTATTTTGAAAAGTTTAACAGCTCCTGGATATTTATATCAAAAATTGATGTGAGAATGTCAAAATGTTTTTATCAAACACACATTTCTCTGATAATACACAAAAAATAACAACAATTGGCTGCACAATAATTAAGGTCATGATAAAACAGAAGTTGTGATCATTGAACTGCTACAGCTTTAAATTAAATGTCGGACACAAAATGACCCTTCAAAAGGAAGTTTTGGTTTATTAAAGGATTTATACAGCTAAGTGATATTTACAAATACGTACAAAAGATCATGGAAATCCATATTTTACAGATTAAATTCATCCAGAGGTAAAACTGTATAACCAACAGTGTTCAGTATTATAAAACTTAACATCAGTATGGCATTTACATAAAATTTACTGTGCAAGCACCATGGTTCATCTACGTTTTCCTGTTTTCAGTGCAAAGGTGAAGCATTTCCTCCAGATGGAAACGAAGTCACAATGATTAAAGTACCGATCTCTAAAGCCCCGTGGTTTCCATCGTGCTCACTGGAAATGTTTTTATGAACTTCTTCTCATGCGCAGACAACAAAAGCGACAACACTGAGATTAATTGTGCCTTCTACCTCAGCACGGGATCACCACATGCCTCTTTAAGTTTAGACACGTTATCAGAAAAAACTAGGCAGGTGTTTGAAACACCATCGATTGAATGTTTAGTTAGTTCAGTAAAGGTCAAAAAAGAATAAAGAAAGTAAAACAGCAACAAAGTTAAGACAATGTCATGTTGCAACAGCTTAGTTGTAGCAAGTGTTTAAAGTAAGGCACACTGATTTGGTTCCAACAGTCACGTGTCATGCTGAGAGCCACAGTGGTGAATGCTCCGTTAGCTTATGCGTTACTCGGATAATATATAAAGATAATAAACATGTACCCTTCTGCATAAAACACCTTAAAAAGGTGGCAACAGTCTTCAGGACATTGTTCTTCTCAGTGCTATAAATATGAAATGTGCATTTGACTGAATCCATCAACAAAGACAATGACATTTAACTTTTGTACAGAAATGAGAAGGAGGAGTCATAAAAAACAACTTCTTTTTTTTTTTTTTTTACAAAAATATTACGCATGAATTTACATACACATTGTTTAAATAACAAACAAATGTCAGTCCATCTGTACATAGCGGTGAGTGTTTTGGATGATTTGAGAAATAAAATAAGTTACCGGTGTTTATTTACTAAGTGCTGTGATGGAGCTGAGGGCTTTCAGCGGTTGGGCCTTTTCTTCCATGTCAGTGCTTCTCCAGCGTCACTCTACAGACAAAGACAATGTTTATTGTTATCTTTTAACATTTAAAGTCATTTTAAAAATCTAATAAGCAGTAAGATCCAGTCTGACTCACCTTTTTGGAGTTCCTTGTGGTTTTGTCCTCCACGGATTTTTGCATTTAACAAACGTGACCTCTTGTTTTGAGTTCTGAGCTTCGGCGTCTTTTACACAGAACACCATCCTGAAAAAGGAAAATTCGTAATTCATTGTTAAACAAATAATTCTAGGACAATGGAGGGCTTTTTTTTACTTCTTGCTAATGGAAAATTGGATGGTAAAGTATTTGTCCAGGTTATCTTACTTTTGCTGGGTCTCGCCAGCTCGGATGCGGATTTTGTGAACCTCCATGTTGCTGCTGTCTGAGTCACCGGACCACCACGAGGAAACCATCTTCAACATGTTGGACGCCGACCAGCCGTTCGTCTCCTCCCATTTAAAGGTCAACATCAGCAGGTCACCGATGTCCTCCTCTGTCACCAGCAGGAACGAATGTGTCCTATTTGTTGTTATTTTCTCCTTTCTGTCAGACAGAGAGAAACATTAAAGCGGCGCACCCACTGATTTATTTTGGGCTGCTGTGCGACTGTTACAAGTCGTATAACTTTGAGTCAAAGCTGTAATTATCTTTTCTAATCTTTTATTGAGAATGTGCTCACAGTTTAGGCTCCAAGTTTTCCGCCTCTCCTTTTGTTCCGTACAGCGACACGGTGATGGAGGGGTCCATCTCTGACCGGTTCACCTTACTGGAGAAATGCATCTTCAGCTGATAATGATAAACTGCAGAGAGATGGAGAACATTTGGAAAACTTCAAACACGTGCATGTGAACTGTTGGTGCAACCAGGATTTGAAGCACTACTAAGCTTAGAGTCTGAGTTTGTTTAAAGGTTTAGCTATTGGATTGTTGTGATATCAGTTATAAAATAGTGCCGCAGGTTTCTATGCCGTGAGTTGTTGAAGTCCACTGACCCCTGAAAGGCATGGAGGCTCGTGTTTTGGTGTACATCTGAACGTTGCGCGCCTTGCGGACCTTGCTGATGTCGTAGCCCACCGTGTTGCAGCGGCTTTTGCGGCAGCTGAGGCACATGCCGCGGTCGAACATGTCGTTGCTGCCGCACCGGTAGGCCTTGGCCGCCTCCTGCTCGTTCAGCAGAGAGTCGATGAAGAGGTGGACGGAGCGCTCGTGTTCGCACTTGATTGCGTCAGTGACAGCTGAGGAGAGAGGGAAATGTGTTTACACACGGCCCTCTTAAATAAATTACAATCTGCTTGTATGTAAATGTAACATAAAACTACAATTCGTTGTACAGTTTTATGTTACATTTTTAATCCTTTGCTGAACAAACACGGTGAGATAAACCTGTTCAGCAGGGAAGAGTGATATTACAGCTGACCTTTTCTCTGCCATGTTTGGGGCCCTCTGTTTATTTTCAGCCCAGCGTGAATGCGGTCATTGTACAACTGACAGCAACAATGTTCACTGGTAAGACAGATTAGTAACAAGCAGCAAGTAGCTGCAGTGTTACCGAAGCCTCTGTGCTTAGACTAATAATCACAAAAATGTGCATCGTAAGCTCTGTAACAGATGCCTGATCGTTTAGGAGCAGGTTTACTGGCTGAACTGAAGGATTTAATTACTTAAAAGAGATACTGAATTGAGCCAAAACAGAATTCCCACAGGGTCACAGATGAAAACAGTAAGTCTTTCCAAATTCTCCTGATGTTGCACGTGAAGTTTTCCTCACCAAATATCCCAAAGTTGGCGATCTTCTCCAGGGCCCCCCTCAGGTTGCATCCCGGCTGGAAGCTGCCTCCGTTTGGGTAAATGTCCACATGGCCGACAGGCTGCTGGATCCCAATGCTGAGACCCAGGGAGCCCCGTGTGAAGGTGTGGAGGACGTCCACAAAGTAAGCGTCGTCTGGAGAGAGGCGTCTGTGGGCGTGCTCCCCCTCAAAGTCCGGACCAGCTGGATCCAGACCTGCAGACGGAGACAGAGACCAATCGATTCATAACTAACTGATCTTTGACCGGACCAGAATATCAAAGGTGTGATTGTACGTTATTGTGTTCTTACCAGTTATTCTCCCGACTTTATTGGTGGCATGGCTACCAGCAAATCCTGCTACATGAGCCCCGAGGCTGTAGCCAATCAGGTGGATGTTCTCCAGAGGCATGTTGGCGGTCTCCTAGAAAAATGTAAATAAAATGAATGTTTTACTCTCGCAGTGTTTACAGTTATAGATTTTAAGTAGCACTAATTTCATCTTGTATCAAAAACGAAATGAATGATAAATAAACAGACAGTAAAAAGCCATCTACTCCTCAGACTGGGTATCGATGGACGTCCCCTGAATGACACCTGAGACATTTTTAGCCTACTGACCTCGATCCAGTCGATGAAGCGAGCGATCTGCTGCCCGACTGCTTTGGTTTTCTGAGCCGCGACCACGTAGTGGTTCTGGGCCGAGGCGAGCCAGTCCACCACGATGACGTTTGCCGTCTGTTCCCGCTCGTACAGCGCTGACACCAGCTTGGCCACCCAGCTTTCAAACATACCACTCAACTGTTGAAGTGACAGATGAAACACGAAACTCAATGTGTTGGCCTGATTAATGTCCATGTCGTCAAAGCTAAGCCGCCTGAGATGTTCTTCATGTAAACTACAGCATGTATGTTGCATGACCACGTGACACCAGAGGCTGATGAGCTAAAGAAACACCAGTCACAGTTGTTGTTGTTTTTTTAACAAAGCCCGTTGGCGGTTTAAAGGCAGGTCACAACAGGCTGAAGCGTCTCTGCTCACCGTCCATCCGTGGATCACCAGGAAGGTTTTGGAGGTGCTGTTGAAGGTGCAGGCCGCCAGAGAGTCAGCCTCTCCAGGAATGATGTAGCAGAGGTCGTCGTCGGGGTGGGACGGTTTGCGAAGAGAGAATTTGGCAACAGTTTGACGGGCTTCATCTTTGTGCTGAAACAAGTCGCTCAAGGGTTCGAGGAAGTTACCTGGAAGAGGTTTTTAGGACAAGATGAATAGAAGAAGAAATTCGACTGTCTGGCTGTTGCTTTTGGTGCGATTTGTAAATCTGTCTCTTGGGCTCAGCCCCTTAGGGCCCCTCAGGGCCCCTCGGTAAATGACCCCCTCAGACACACTCAGTCCTCAGGGGTTACGTGGGTTCACTTGGTCAGACTGAGCTCCATAGAAACTACTGTTTTTTTTTCCCAGCTTTGTTCCTGCCTCCTCACCGACAATAATCTGTGTAAGTTTATGTAGTCCTGATACAGTCAGCTGACTCAACTGGGAGCTGTGCTGGATTTCTGGATGGGGGGTGGGGTGGTGCAGGTGGAGCCTCAGAGACATTTACAAAAGCTTGGGGGGCCTTATTGTAAATTATCATGGTGGCACTTGAATGTTTTCAGCACAGTTGTTCACTGTTGCTTCTTAGGAAACAAAATGTGGTCTCAGAGTCATTTGCAGCTAGTGGAAGCTGATGATTTCACAAAACACAAAAAAACACAAAGAGACAGCTTTAGACGCGTTAACGGGTTGTGTCTCCTTTAAATATGGTAGATTTGATATTATCCTGATGTTTAAAAAATCCAACATGAGGGCTTTTTCACGGCGATTTTTTTGGTGGAACTTAAGAAACAGATAGAAACTCTACAAAGTCCTGCAGAAAAGTGTGCTGATGCGAGAGGTGGATGAGGTTAAACTGGCAACTCACCAAAAATAGAGTCGGAGGGCTCCGCTTCCAGGGACGTCACATACCGCACAGCTGCGTTCAACACCACGAAGCACACAAACCGACCGCGCCACGCTGTCATTTCTCCTCCAGCTTACTCCTGTTGGACAAAACGAGCCTTTAACAGCCAATCAGACCGATAAGGTGCCGCAGAGGGAGAAGGCAGAATATATTCCCTCTCGGAATAATAATCCTGTGCGTCCTGTTACGCGCGGCGCGCTGATATCTGAACCACCTTGAACATGCCGCGTCTTAAATAGATCCTCTGACGGGCCATTGGCTGCTGACCCCCGGGCGGGGAGCGGAGAAATCTGGGTAAAGTCAGCCATTAGGCTGCTTTATGAGAGGGACTAACAGCGGCGGCTGGCAGCGCAGCATCTCTTTAGAGCCAGCAGAATGCCTTATTCGTGTTTTTCACTTTATTAAATGTATGTTTTGACCACACGGTAAAGCCGACATGAGGAATGGATTAACACCGCATGTGTGTCTGTTTGCTCAGCTCTCCACTCCTCCAGCCCAGGGGGCTCAACAACACACTGTGGTTACTGTAGACTGAAGGTATCTCACAGTTTTAACTCACAGATACACTCATCATTTGCCTTATGGCAAATGTTTATTTCGAATATATTCTATGTGTAAATGTTTTCCAAAGAAAAAAGTTGATAGGGACAGCAAAATGTCATTTATGAAGAAAATTCGACTAAAAGATACAATCCACCTGACAAGACGGTCAAACTCCAAATGTAATAACAGAGAGAAAGTTTCCTGGGAACAGCATGTTCGAAGAGACAAGCTTCTCCTTGAATTTCCCGTAAAGTACACACATATGTATATTTAGTAAATACACGGGTGAACTCTGAGACTGTCAGTATTTACAGTCTCTGTGTTTGACGGAGGCAGTCTGAGCAGGTCAGGAGCAGACGGCTCGCAGCACAGCACGGTACAGCTATAGGCTGGACATAAAGGTCGGGGGGACTCTTGAGGATCTCCTTTAGTTGTCATGTTGTCAGAGAAAAGACACAAACCTGCACCGAGAAGTATGCTTTGATGTAAAAATCAAGTGGTCCCACGTTAATACTGATGTTTTATGCTCTTTAAAGCATCACAAATTGTATAAAAACTAGAATGTACAGAATGTCTTATTAAATATCTTACTTTGGGAAAATCGATCACTACATTTATAAGGTATTGAAGTAAAATTTGGGATGAAGATCGGAAGTTCAGACTCAAATGTTATCCAGTGTATAACAGTCAACAAAGCTTTTGGCCGGCCTGCGATGTCAGAGCAAATCACAGATTGCTTTTGTAATAAGTTATTCTTTTCTATTGCTTTGACACTTCGACCTCTGACTTATTGCATAGAGCTTTTAACCAATCAAATGAGTTGAATGTATTCTGTTACACGCCAGCTGGTTATCACATGCTGATATTGGGGAAAGAGTAGTTGGCTTCCTCCCGTTGACTTGTTGCCCAACGCGGCGATGCCAAGAGTAACTGGGCAGGAGGCCGACGGTTGTAGAGTTACAAGCTTGTTGCTGTGAGGGTGAACTGAACGATGCACACAGACGCACTGACGAACTGGCGACATTGTGACCAATTATCAGTTCATTTGCTGACACCAGAGTAATGAAAGCCAAATGAGGAGTTCATCCTCCTGATGTGCATGAATGGTCGAGCCTTGTCTATAGCTTTGTGAGAGGCTGGTCTGCCGCAAAAGACCCGAAGAGATGCGTAACACACGTCCATCCTTCCAAGTGCTGTTTCAGCCATTTGCAGTCCAGCTGTCTACTTGTCAGGACAAGTCTTCACATTCATGCCAAACACTCACCTGCGGCTGTGTGACAGGCCTCTGGGCCCCATATGTCTGCTAATCTGCAAACAAGATCAGGAAAGCTTCACAATAACAGCAGTTTAATTCAGTGTTGCTCTTCCTCTTCCTCCTCCACACACACACACACACACACACACACACACCAGACATTGCTCAAGCAGCAGCCCATCTGGCTTAGTGAGCTTTTACACTTCTATGAACATGACAACATTTTCCCTGAAAAGCAATGACTCCATTTGTTTTCCCGCTGCAGTCTTATTGGGGCGTCCCGGTTTTATCTGAGGAAACACTCCGCTGTGATGATGAGCGGCAAATGAGGAGCAGAGAAGAGAGAGAAT
The DNA here is from genome assembly GCF_900963305.1 of Echeneis naucrates. Lineage (NCBI taxonomy): Eukaryota > Metazoa > Chordata > Actinopteri > Carangiformes > Echeneidae > Echeneis > Echeneis naucrates. The sequence continues at coordinate 5,466,148 of NC_042514.1, forward strand.
AGGTTTGGAAACAACAAAATGCCTTAAATTTACGATGCTTCCAAGACTTATTTTCAGGATTACTTCCCAGAGTCCTACATGGTGTCGCACATCATGTTCAGATTCACAAATCTGCACACAAGCTATACTCTAACTGATATAACGTCATTGAATATGAAAAAAGCCACCAGAACCAACACAAAACTTAAAGAAAGTCATTATGCTGTCGCCCAGCGGGTGTGAACAAATGGTATTTCATCCCGAGAGCCTGAAGATCATATGATGTCGATTAACGCAGTACTTAAGCACAAGATATTCAACATCATGATGCTTCTGCGTTAAATTGAAACTTTTTGCTCCCTTTGTGGTCAGAGGAGCAGATAAGTAGAAAGATATGATTGTGCTTGATACTTGATTTGATCATCCAGATCAATCAGCTGTCAGATGATGGTTAGGTCAGACTGTCATGTGCCAGCCACCAGGAATAATTTCAAATAAAGTAATGACCTGACGCAGGTTTTGGTTTCTCCCTACATTAACTATGCTCAGATCCCGAGAGCTGCTCAAACGGCCCACAGCTGAGAAGGAATTTCTTTCAGAGGAACTAAAACACAAACTCAAAGATTCAGAGAAACTCTTTGCTTTTCTTCTCAGGCACCCTTTGGATTGTTTGAGTCTTCGGCAAACATGTTTTGAATTTTTGAGCGAAGCTGTCTTAACATCAACAAGCATCTGTAATCCAGTCGTTTCCTCTAAGTGGCTTCAGATGTCGGCCGATCTACGCCGTCGTTTGTGTTAGCACAGTTGTAAGCCACGAGGGAGAGGTAGTTCAGCAACACAACTCCAATAACAACCTGCTTAAAGACACACTGGGGGGCTTTTGACCACTAGTGGTACAGCAGGGGGCTATTTTCTGCGCAGGTTCCCCATAGATCAGTGCTGATGGAGTCCGTGAACGCATCAGCAGCAGCACAACTGCAGTTCACCAACAGGGAACAAACAGGATGCGTTCAGGTGCAGTCGCCCTTCCAACCACACAGCTACCAAGACTTTAAATGAAAACTGGATCCCAGCTGACATTGTGATGGACTGGTGACCGGCCGATCAGAGGGATTTTATTTGGGATTTCAAATACTGAAAATACTGAACAAATTTAAATATACTCTGCGTATAAGCACAGAAAGGATACCAGCAGAAGTAATGTAGGTTTTTGAATAGGTTCAGATATTTGATTAGTATTTGGTGTGTAGTTTAATTTCAATTTCAGGATGTTCTCAGGTCACATTACTTTGTTTCAGGAGCTAATCTCTAATCTCTGCATTTTGAATGTAGATTGGGATTATCTCTCATCGCTAACATTTCCACATACCCTTCACCTAAAATGAAGACTTTCATTTTTTGTTGTTGTTGCCTGATTACACTGATGTGTGTTAGCGTTTCTCATCCTTGAGATGGTGAACAACAACTTTAACTCCAAACAAGGTCCACAGACATTTGACAAGTTATTTATTCAGTTTTTAATCTCAAAGCAATTTGAGCAATCTGTGAGATTTTCGCCTGTGGTTTATCTCTGTGTTAAACCATCCTGGGCTCTTTTCTGTATACAGACAAATGCACTCAACAGCTGTCATAGAGACCAATTTGATCGATCGTTCCAGAGCCTTTTGCATAAAAATCACAAAATGTTTCATTTATAAAAATACAGATCACAACGGAAGCCCAGCAACATATATTACAGCTTAATATACAAATATATACATGTACATTCAATAAATACAATATGCAGTATTCTTGAGATGTATTATGGCTATCAAGTGGGCCAGTCCATCACAAATTCCAAATGTTTGCATTTGTTTTTGTTTTTTTTTTTGTTGTTGTTGTTTTTTAAAACAATTTTTTTACATTTGACCTTTCAAAATAAGGGCATTTTGTAGCTTGAGCTGAGTCAATGAGGTAAACTGTTTTGGATGGAAAACAATTGACTGAAGTTTTTAGGCACACTTAGCCATTACTGGATCTTGAAAAAAATGATGCATGTCCTTGCTGGACTGTTCTGTCAATGACTTTAACATCTAATATGCTGCTGCAGGGGACAAAGAGCTTTTTAAAAGTGACCAGTGACACAATAACCAAAACGCAATCAAAGAACAAGACTTCAAGAGATCAGACATTAACACAACGCATATTCAAAAATATATATATAATATTGATTTTTTTAAAAAAGGTATTTACAATGACCACTGCGATTCTCTGTTCAGCAGATAGTAAATATTTCTTTGGTCCCTGTTGATCGGTGGCAACTAGTGGTTAGATAAAGACAAACATTTTGGACAAAATGATCCTTTTACAAAGAACGAGAAGATGTGCCTGAACTCTGCCTGTCACTCTGAATCACTTTACATTTACAATAACTCAAGCTCACAAAGTAAAGAAAACACACCAGTCCAGGTTTTATAATTACATTGAAATCAGTATAAACAGTACACGGAGGCTACAAAAGCATAAACAAATGATTACAAAGATACGCAGCAAAAAGTAATTTTGAATGTGTAAAACTGTGAGCAGGTCATCACGGAGAAACCTGAAACATTTGTCAGCAGCAGAGACAGCGTTCAGGGACGGGAGAGAGCTTATGATCAGACTTATTTCCAGCGCTGTTTTTGTTGAGTGGGGAGTTTAGAAAAAGCAGGAAGAATCAGAAAAACGCAGCAGTCACTACATATAGATGTCCAGTTACTTGTGAAGGCTTTCCCAGTGTTGCCGTGTGCTGTCCATCTTTGGGTTTGTATGTAGAGATGGATAATGTGCATCATGCGGATTTGTGGTCAAGTGCAACTTCAGGCGTCGTTCTGCCCAAAAAGACTGCCCTGCATTTTCAGCTTGTGCATCCTGGAAAGAACAAAAAGGTAGATGTGAGCAGGAGGGGGAAGATCTGCTGGTGTTTTGTTAAGGTGACTCAATTTCAGAAGCTAGCTCTTCACTCACAATTTCTCTTTACGGCTCATGTTGTCTTCTTTTGACTTTACAAAGACAGCATCCTGCCCGCCCCTGACAAGGTGGGTAAACTCGCCTTCCTTTGGACTGAAGATCACTCTGCAATGACGTGGGTTATATAATAAATGTCATTTGGAGAAAAGTTTTATTTGTTCTTATTTATTCTGTAATTTGGTGTCTCTGTGTTGCTTTTCGCTTACTTGGACTGTGTCTCCCCGGACTTGACGCGCAGCTTCCGGATGTGGAACTTGCTGCTGCCCCAAAAATCGGACCAGCTGATGATGGAGTCCTTCTCCCAGCGCAGCTTCACGATCATCAAGTCTCCGACGTCGACATCGGTGGTGATGAGGAAAGACAAAGTGGTGTTACCGTTCAGGACAGGCCTGCGGGGGTGAAGCAAATGAATGTAGGATCAGTACGGTTTTTTGTTGTTTTTTTTAGAGTGAGGACGGCTGGAGACGCCACCTTTTCTTGTAATTTGCACATGCATGTGACTGCTTTTGTGGGTTTTGTACGTACAGGACAGAAGGAATATCCTCTTTCTCTCCACGGGTTCCAAACAGAGAAATCTTCATTGGCTGCTCAGTGAAGCTCAGTTTGTCCTGACTGAAGAAATGCACCTTCACTTGGTAATGGAAAACTGTGAGGGGGGAGGAAACAAACAGAGTTTTATACTGAAGACAAACTCGCACAGCTTGAGAAGTTGCCAACAAAGACAGTTTAACTACTACTTATAATATTAACTCTCTTTCTCCCTCTGTGACACAGCGGTGCACTAAAAACAACTGGGAGTCCGTTTTATTTGCAACTCACATTTGCATCTCTAAAATATCCACTTTGCTTCCATAATATTCTAAATGATATACTAAAATGTTCCATTAACTTTTTCCATTAGCTGTGTGTCACATGTCGCGGTGTTGTGTTACCTTGAGATACCTCCAACCACTAAAATACCAGTGGCCTCCCGTTCATGTGACCTCCCAAGTGTCTGCTACTTGTTGTACACATGTACTTGTACAAATATTGATGGCGTCTCCAAGGAGAGACATCCAGACACTCCAGTTATGCGTGTCCATTCGGATCGAGATTTTTATCTTTTCTTCCTAACTAATTCTCCTTCTCATAAATATGAGATCTACCAGGAACATGTCCTTTGTCTTGTCATTTACCTTTGTATGGCATCATGTCACGAGTCTTGAGGTACATCCTGGTGCTGCGGGTGGTGCGGACCTTGTTGATGTTGTAACCAAGCTTGTTGCAGCGATTCTTCCTGCAGTTCAGGCACATTCCCTTGTTGAAGGCGTCCTTGGAGGCGCAGCGGTAAGCCATGCTCTGCTGCTCTGTGTTGAGCAGAGAGTCGATGAACAGGTGGATGGAGCGTTCGTGGGAGCATTTGACGATCTGGTCCATGTCTGCAAAACACACACACAGCAGAAGAAACTCAGTATGTGTGCTATGCAGAGAAAACAGCTTCCTTGTGACCGACCCTTCATGCGTCGGTGTCGACTCAACTCTGACCCAGATGGCGTTTCCTCTGTGACCTCTGCCATACTTAGGAAAAGCTAAGTGAGTGAAACAGCGAAACAGCACACAAGGCTGCCATCATGTCTGTGACAAACTGTGAATCTGTGGCTGTTTTCATCGGGGGCAAGTCCATGAAAGCTCTTAAAGCGTCTGTAAACTTACATGATTGTCTTTCTAAGTCTGTTAATGTTACAACTTGAGCACTGTAATGGTAGCAGGTTGCGTATTTATGGTGCAGAGTTTCACAAAGCGGAGGTGGAGAGGATTGGTCCCAGCAGGTCTGAGCAGCTGGAGTAACATGGTCCCCCTATATTTAACTTTTGTGGTACAGTGACTGTTTAATGAGGGCAGATGCTTGCCAACGTGGAGGCGGACTGAGTGGATGTCCCGTTGACTGGATTAAGCGACTGAGTGCTAACAAGCCACAGCATTCGTACTGCATAAATCAAAAACTTTGCAAAGCAGCTGAAAGTAATTGCAAACACTAGACAGGGAGTGTGGTAAATACTTTGAAGTCCCCTGATCCCTTCCAATGCGATCCCCATCAAGGTGTTCTGGATGTTGCAGCCCGGCTGGAAGGTGCCTCCGTTGGGGTAAATGTCAATGTGGCCCACGGGCCTCTGGATGCCGATGCTGCGGTCGGGGGAGCCCCTGGTGTTAGTGTGCAGGACGTCCACAAACTGGGCATCATCTCGGGAAAGGGTGTTCTGGTCATCAGCGTGTTCGAAGGTGGGACCAGCCGGATCTAGACCTGGGTACGAGGCGGGAAACAGAGGATTTAGGATTGCTTCATCGTGGCCTCACATGGACTAAGATTGTGTGGACGAGGACAGAGGAAGGAGGTGACAGATGAATCTGCAAACATCTGAAGCTTATGCGCTTCTTTTGGCCTCCTTCCCTCATGTGCAGCTCGGAAAAAAAGCGAGGCGGTGATCGTGGGCTCTGAATGGGCTGCTGCCCTCACAGTAAACACACTATTATTCTAAGCAGAGACACTTCGAAGCTGGATGAACTCCATCGTGAATAACAGCAAATATCCACACATACAATACATGCTAGGAGTGTAACGCTTCACAGCGCGCACTGGAAACAGAGGTGCTCATACAGCACTCTGCAGCATGCATGGTTTCATTGGCTTTCAGGGTAAATTTAAACATTTATGTCTCATCTAATAGGCAGAATGTATTTCAAACACACTGTCACATAATCATAATTGGATTGATTCAGGTGTAAAGAGGTCATACAGTGTGCTAAAGTTTACATTAAGATCTTTTCCAATGAACTACAATACGTTACATGAAGTGGAGTTTTGTTTAACATAAACTGGAGTGGTCAGAGTTGGAGCATCAGAACCTACAGCATGTACCTCTGGCTGCGTACATGTGGACGTAATGTAATGAAAGCAGATGATGATCGGGTGTTGGCGTTCAGCTTCGCACCTGTGATCCTGCTGATTTTATGGTCGGTGAGGTCTCCGGCAATTCCAGCCACATGTGCTCCCAGGCTGTAACCCAGCAGGTGAATCCTCTCCCAAGGAAGCTGCAGCTCTTTCTGAAAAAGGGACGAGACGGACAGGATGTGTCAGGAAGCCTGACACCTCCACTCTAACCCTGCGGACTTGCCGAAGGGATGTAAAGCTGAGCTGCAGCGCTGCAGCACTCTGTTCAGGTCTCAGTCTGGGACTTTATCCAAGACGGGGATTCCTCTGTGTTATTCTGTGCTTTGCCAAAACGTTTCAAGCTTTGAACTTGCGCGTTACATAAAGACAAAATACCAGCACACCTTGAAGTTGTTCATATAAAGGCTGCTCCACTAAATACTGAGCCTTGTAATGAGGGACTGCTGTGAGCCACAGACATGGCCATAAAACGCCTTAATGCAGCTTTTAAAATCATAACCAGTAGGAAAACAAATCCGTTAGGTATGCATTCAAAACATTACATCAACTACAGATTCCCCATCTGCTCTAATTTCTTTGCTGGCAGATTAACAATGAATGAGTCGATGAAAAGTGGGCGGTCAGCGGCAACAAAGAGGAAGTGGGAAGCGATTCCTGCTCGGTGAAAACACTCACTTGTATCCAGGTAACAAACTTGGCGACGTCACGGCCCACTAGTTTGGTGTAGGCCGCCGAGGTCGGGTAGTGCTGGTTGGCCCGGGTCAGCCAGTCCACCACGATCACATTGGCATAGGGCTCTCGCTCGTACAGCGCAGACACCAGCTTCGGCACCCAGCTCTCAAACATCCCCGTCACCTGGAGGAAAGCACACACATGTAGTCAACCTTCACACACGTTTGTGCGGTCAGCTGCACCATGGAGCGATTTACTCCGGCCTTATTCTGCACCCCGACGTTGGGAGCACAGCCGGGATGTCATCAGGTTCACGTGGTGTCGCTTGACAGGCTCTAAATCACATTATCGGAGGAGAAGCACGGACTGTTTGTGTAACTGACTCACTTCTGCCAGTTCTCTCAGAAATAAAATAATTTTTTTAGGATATTTGCTTACGTTTATCTCAGTTGACTGAATGAGGTCAGTTGGTTATTTCAACACTGTATTGGCAGGATGCAGCTGCTGTTTATTTAATGTTTATGCAAGACACTGTTTTATCTATGTGACTTTTTTTTTTTTTTTTTTTTTTGCTTTTGAAACACCCGTAAGTCTCCACTGCGAAAGCACCTTGAGATAACTTCAGTTGTAGGCCGACGCTGAACAGAACAAAAATAAATGGACATAGGACAGACAGAAGTGAGTATAGCTGATGCTGAGGGACATACCGACCAGCCATGTATCACAATGAAGGTCTGCGTCTTTGAGTTGAATTGACACTCATTGATGGTTTCTGGCTGGCCGGGCACGATGTAGCACAGGTCATCATCAGGGCTGTCGGAAGTGCGCAGGGAGAACTTGGACACAATGTCGGTGTAGTTTGAGATCCATTCAGCAGTGATGGGCAGGGGAGAGGTGGAGGGCGTGCTGTCTACTGGAACAACAACACACAGAGAGTACGCAGCAGATTGTGAAACTGTTGTCGCCTGACATGAACGCTGTCTGAACATGGAAACAGTAAATATGACAACACTGTGATCACACAATTGATTAACGTGCATTCAAAAAACAATCGTGCAGCTGTTCGCCTTCATGTTCTGCAGAAGATGCATTTAAGTGAATCATACTCAACAAACAACTTACTCGTGCAGATTGTGAAAACTTGCCTCTTCAATTATACAAATTGAGCACTAATCTGACCAGCGTGATTCAGTCGGCAGCAACAACACTGAAACATAGAGCGTGACAGTGTCGCCCCCTTTTGTCTCTGCTGCATTTCTACCAGTGACCAAAAACACTTTTAATCCCTGTTTGCTTCACTTCACACACGTATATAACAAAAAGAGCACATCTCAATCTTAAACAGTCTCATTATGTCAGAAACTTCAATTTGTTCGCCAATTTCTTTTTCTTTTTTTTTATGTAAAGGATTTTAAGAAATGATTGTAATGTGTTTTCCTTAATTAATCACAAACACTGCTGTTTTGTTGTACTAGTGTTAATAAATTGTGAGTCCACCTTGATTTTAAACACACACACACACACACACACACACACACCCCACACCCTCATGCCTTCTTGAGACAAAAGACCCCTTGCAGCTGCTTTTCTTCCTGCTCACATGAGACTGAATGCCATGAAATGGGATGCAGACCTGCAGACCACAAACTGGGGTTACTCCCGGTCAACAGCATGCCTTAATTAACCTGCTTCGCTTCATTTGTTGACACAATTAGACCTGAGCACAAATCATGAAGGGAATATCCGGTCTTACCAAACTCAGGGGTGGTAGTGGTGGTTTCAGGAAGAGAAGAAAAAGTTGCAAAAAATTTTCCCAAAAGTATCCAAACAGTTAAAAAACAAATATTTTCCTTTCCCATATTATTGAGGCTTTTTTTTTTTTAACTCCTAAAAATTCTTCTGAATAAAACAAAAAAACAAACAAACACACAAACAAATAAACAGTTTTAGATATGAGTCGACCAATGAAATATCCAGTTGATTCTGTGGTGGGTTTGGAGCTGAGGGCTGCAGTTTCTCCTGTTGCTCTGTCACTGTTGCAGCTCCAAGTCATCTTTATGGGAAGCTCATTTGAATATCTGGCCCTGATTGGCTGCGGGCAGAGTGGGCGGGGTTTAACCTTTGTCCTTCTCAACCTTCTCAGCAGGAGATCTCGCACTGCAGCCACAGAGCTTTCTGCACACAGACTGAGAGTCCTGATCATCAGTTATCAATTCACCTCTTCGATTTGCCCACCTGACTTTAGACTTTAGACTGAGAATAGATATATATGAAGAACAGTTGAATTAAATGGGATCAATATGGGCAAATATTTGAGCCAATGTGAAGCAGTCACTATATTATACACACAAATTCATCACCACCCTGACTGACCATGTGTAAAAGTAAAGCTTATGTTTTCTCTAAAATGGCTTGATTTGATTTAAACATACTAACATGCTTGTTTTTTGTTTTTGGTGCTTCTTTTTTTTAATTTTCTGTCTTTCTTCTTCTGACAAGAGGCCCCAGCCTGGACGGCTTTTCTTTCTGCTCACAGGGGACTGAACTGCATGCAGCAGGATGCAGACCTGCAGACTTTTAATGACCATCTCTTTTTACCCTTCAGCGTTTGTTTATTATTATTATTATTATTATTATTATTCCCTCCTGGGGACAGAAGTGAAGAAGTAACATAATGGCCATAATACAAGTTTTATGTGAAATACATGCTTTACAATGAAATGTAATAAAAAGGCATCAAAAGGAGAACAGACGTTGACTGATTATAAAGTAAATCATCCAACATGAGAGACAGATCACCAATGAGTGGGTTTTACTGACGGTTTGGTCTGAAAAGCCCTGACAAAGGCAGCTTTTGGCACGCAGGATATCCACATTATCTCTGACAGATATTTAGCACAGCAGGGTGGTGTTACAGAGCCCCCCCCCCCCCCCCCCCCCCCCCCCTCCACCTCCCACTGGTGGAGCCCTGTTTGTATACAGCCTGTGGTGGAGTCTTTGCATGGAATCACAGGACCATGACAAATGGCCCATGCCCAAATCAAAGACATAAACACTTGAAATGTTTGAAAAAAACACACAAATTAGATAATAATAAAATATCACAATGTTCAATATGGTTTCTGTTTGACAGCAATAAATCTTTAATGTAAATATTGGATGATTTAAGAAATGGAAGTGGCAGATTTTCACAATGGAACCTTTTACCTCAGTAATTTTCTGCTGCTCTTTACCTTTACCTTTCCTACAACTTTTTTCATCTTCCATGTTTGTATGTATCGTACATATGTGTTATGTATATCTACGTGCGTGTGCCGGGGATTGTTAGGAAACTGATGCTTATGGTCCGACCAGCAGGCCCAACCCGGCGATTAAAAAGAAGGCCAACGCCTTTCCCTCAGCCTGGGATCTCAGTCTTGATCTCTGCATTCCCTGCAGTTTCTCTGCTTGACCCCCCGAGGGGGGTGCAGGCAGTGATAAACGACAGGGCAGGGATGTTTGAGCGAGGCTGTGTGAGACACACCCAGGTGACAGTGCTGAAATTATGTTTTCACATTGATACTTGCCTCTGGTTTGAGTTTTGTTGTGGTGGTCTGCATTCAGATCTGACCTGTCAGATAGTTTGGCTTTTGTCCATCTGCCCTGCTGAGGAAATTGAAAGCTCACCACTGAAGCAACATAGATTTCCTGCTGAGGAGGAATTCTTTCACTCTCATGCTGCTGCTTTTCTCCTGAAACTTCAAAAGCAGCTCACTAAAAGGCTGCACATTTGTTCTACATCTCCATGTTTGTACTTCTCATGGATCATCTGGTAGCACTGTGGCTGGTGCGGAGCAGTGCTGAGCCACATAAGCTAGTTCGCGAATCAGCTGGATGTTTGGGGCCCATGTGGTGTGTCAGAAGTACTTGCAAATATTTAAATTAGCAATAAACAGACCCAGACTGTTTTTTTCACCGACCTTTAAAGTTGAGTTGTGTTTACAGGGTATAAAAAAAGGAGGTCACTGTAGCAAGGGCCCACCCGCTGCAGGTGTAGCTGAAACCCTCAGTCATGACAGCATACGCTCAGCTGTGCACAAACAAAGCCCTGAAAGTGAGACATTAACCTCATGAGCACGTATCGAAGCAGTCGTGTGAAAATATACAGCTAGAAACCACGAGAATGATGAAATCCTCGATATAAATGTTCATTCGAACGACCCACTGAGAAGCCTGATTGTCGGAAAACCAGCGCAGGGATTCGGTTTCACAGAACGATGCAGCATAAATATTTTTGGCAAGCGAGTTTTCAGGGGCCCCTTTTAATTCAACCATGTGTGTAGAGTATGTGGCTTGAACACTAAAGGGGAGTTTTATCCTCAACCAGCAGACAGGAGACAAAAGTGCTCTCTGTTAGTTAACATACCTCAGTCTTCTCTCGCTTCTTTAAACTGTCTTCCCTGCACATTGTTGCCCGTGCAAGGCCATCCTCTCGACGTTTTTCATCACTTCATTAAAAAAAGTCACGTTGTGCTCTTCTTTTATCTGACTGTTTCCACCTTCTGCCATCGCCATCTGTGTCCAAACATAACAGAAGATCTAAAGACCTTCAGGACCTTCAGGAACTTCTGCTGAGCTTGAAGCCAGATGTTGTATATAATCTCAAAAGAAGTCTCATGAATCACGGCTTCACCGGTCATAACATTCTCACATGTGGCGTTTGAGCTACAGCCAACACTGCATTTGATCTTAGCAGCGACTGTCCATTCAGAAATCCCTTAATGGAAGAAGGTTTGCAGGGCAGAGTGCAGCTTTTCTGAGTCCTTTACTGAAGACACAGTGAAGTCCTGAAGGGGCTGCACGTGTGTGTATGTGAGGAAAGCTGTATTTTAGAAGTGAGATGAAGCAGCTGTGTGATCGACTTGTGTTTTAACTATTACACACAGTTTTGGCACAGAGCATGCTGAAGATATTGTGCCTAAAATGTACCTGTGTTGAATTCAGGAGCTAATATGTTTTATTTCCAAACTGATCATGAAGCTTGAGTAGTTTTCCCACGAAAAGCAGACAAACTCGCTCCTGACGGTGGGTTTGCCGTTTGCAGCCCCCCTTACCAGTAAACCGATCTCAGTGATGAGCATGCATCGCAATATGACACTGGGGATGCCTAGTGCAGATGCCAAACCCAAAAGTGGCCCTCTTACTTCACTCAAGAGCTCATTTTTGTCCACCAGTTAATTAGAACGCAGCATGCGCATGTGTTGCACAGAGGAGTGAGCGTGAACAGACACTGTTCACCCCTTTTTCACATCGCATGCTAACAGTTCACAGCGAGGACACTCACTGAGCAACCCTGACCATAACCTTAACCACATGCTGCATTTCAGCCCCTTCCCCTAACCTTAGCCACGACAAATGAATGTCTGACCCTCCACAAATCAGGACTTAACCATCAGAAATATTTGAAATTGTGAGGAGTGTCGATGGTTTCAGCAATACAAAGAAATGCACACACACACACACACACACACACACACACACAGGATGGGTCTGTTGTAGTCTATCAAACACTGTCCACCTGTCTTTTATCCATTTTGTCCACATGCACACGTTTCTCGCAGATACCTGACACACATCACACACATAATTCAAGATTAAAGCTAGCACAGGATCTATCTTTGTGTGTTTGTGAGTCCGTTCAGTACCATTTAATGAAGGTTTGTTGCGTTAACTTGACATAATCCTTTCTGTACGTGTGTCAGTGGTTTGGCTCGAAGTTATGAGAGGAATGCAGCACATCAGGAGCCTGAATGACTCCAGTGTTCAGGCCATGATGGCAGCTGCTCATGCTAATGGTGCTAAAGGGAGACCTGGGTCGCTGTGTGAGCAGCCAGCAGCAGCGTGGCCTGACTGCGCTTTCCAAACTCACTGGTGTCCCAATTCAGGAGAGAGAAGAGGTTTCATAAATATGCAGCTCCAGGAGATGCCAGTGTCTGATTGGGAGTTGCACATGTGAAACTGGGCAAATACTTTGTGTTCCATTTAGATTCCTTGATTTGTGTTGCAACCTGATGTTACTTGACAATGAACTGAAAACAAACAGGCGTTTAATATTATCTACTATGTATTGGGTAGCTAGAGACAAATTTGAAGAATTATTTTTATTGGATGTATTTTGTTTTTGGACAGATTTTTAGGTAGTTTATGGTCCCGGATGTCAGAGTTCTTGTGCAAGTTTGGTTGAGGTTTGTTCTCTTTTCGTCAGTCTGAGCTCGATGTTTTTGCACCCTTCCTTTCATGCTGCCTCCCAGAAGCCTGGCATGGGGGCTTGGTGCTCTGTACAAATTCTTGTGACAGACCTTTTGTTTCAAAAGCGATAAGGTTTGTGGTTTTACCCAAATCCCTCAAAAATCCAGGACAAAAATCTCTTAATTAAATTACAGTAGATTACTCATCATTTCAGTTTCATAAATTTGAGATCCTACATTACAATACTTCCCATAAATATGAATGATTTGATGGAAGTCTGATAAAATGCTTCTCTTTTTTTAAAAAAACAAAATCAAACTGAGACTGTACTAAAATAATAGACCTCATCTGTCGATGCTCGAAGCATGATGGGCGTAGACAGCAGGTTTTGATAAAGATCTGCTGGATAGACCTTGATTCCAGTAAAAACTTGCTCATCTTGAGTCTGACAGTGTCGTGGGACCTGATCAGCGGAGTGTTGTGGAGAAAGTCAACAGGATAATTAGATTTTTCCATCCATATCATGGCCTTGTGCGCTACGCTCATGTCCCTATCTGCATTTTTCTGCAGCCCTCTGCACTGTCTCGCAGCAGACCTCCGCCTCTCCCCTGCAGGTCAAGCTGTTGCTCTGAGCTTCACTTCTGTTGAAACATAAAAGAGGATGCTGTCTCAGCTTTGTTTTCTCTCGCTTGTCCAGAGAGTCTCCTGGTGGATCCACCTGAGGAGGTCTCATGTCTGGAGGGCTCGCTCGCCTATATGTCAAAGAAGTCACGCACATGAGCGCACCATCTGATGGAAACACGCAGCACCAACATACCGCTGTGCTTCAGTTCCCCTGCTGTATAGTCTCACGTTCTCTTGCGCTGCCACTGACTCAGAGATGAAACACGGTAGAGGATCTTCCTGATGACCTGCTGGGTGATACGATGTAAACTCCACCATGTTTATCTGTTTCCCACGGGCTCCGGCGCCTGCTGTAGATAAATTCACCTGCTTTATGTTCACATATGGCCATGCAAGGAGAGAGAAACATATCAGTGCAATAAAAAATGCAATTTTTTCTCACTGCCCACTTTATTCACTTCTATATAGATGCAGACTCAGTCAACTTGAAGAGCCTTTATGTAATATACAGTGGCCTCAGAAAGTATTCAGACACTATGGTGGGTTGTATATTTAAAGGGGCAAATGTCTATTTTTTTCCAGCAGTCTGCGTTCAAAACTATTCCTGACAAAGTGAAAACTTGCCATAAACCTTTTTTTGGCGTGGGAAATCAAAACTGAAGTGCACATGACCTGAGACTAGAGCACAACCTTTCATAGGACCTGACAGTGGTGTCGGGTCCTTTAGTGGCCCAGTTAGTCGAGCTGCAGCACAGTGGAACAGCTGTGGACGGACCTAAGGATAGTAATTCCCATCCAGTTTGATGGAACATGGATCTGCTGGGAACAATGGGATAAAGTGCTCAAATCCAGGTATGCGAAGCTTCCAGAGGCCTGTCCAAAGTCCTACTAAACTGTAATTACTTCCAAAGGAGAATTTACAAAATACTGAATTAAGGTTCTGGGTAGTTCTGTGAATGATTTTTTTTATACAACTGTACAAACTTTTGTTAAAATACTTTTTCTCTTTGAGTGCAGACTGATGACCCTAACCCAACAACAAAGCCACAAATTCCAGGCACAGCAACAAGCCTGTGATGAACTCTACTCGTGATTCACTACAGCATGAAAAGATGACACTGCCCCCACTGATATGACACAAGGGGTCACTGAATGGTTTGATGAGTATTAAAGTGAGGTAAATCACATGCTCTGGCCTCCGCATCCGTAGATTTGGCAGCACACGATGACCCAACACCTCGCTAAGATGCTTCCTGTTTTTGTTTTTTTTACAATTTGTCCTCCATATGTTGTTACAGCTGCAGGTAATTCACTTGTGTTTCTACACAATAGGTGTAGATTCATGACACAAAGACATGACTTTTTACAAATTATTTTTACAAAGTCTGAGGGATCTGGATAAATGATGTAGATCATTTATCCAGATCGGAGGGGTTTACATTGACCTCACAGAGAAATTGTGCTTGCATACACATTGTTTTGCCTCCAAGTGTAAGTTGGCGAGATGTCTGCCGCCCTCTCCACCTCAGACTGTGTGCTCGTCTCCCCACTGGTCCTCGTCATGTTGATTTAAGATTTTCGGCTCTACATCTGGTGGACTGTTTGTAGTTAAGAAGCGGTCATTCGGGACAAAAGGAGAAAAAAGGTGGACCAGCTGTGGGGACACTCATACATGTCCTGACTTTAAGTTTCTCAAAATCCTCTCACTCACAAGTGATGCCCTGCACCCTGATATTTTTTTACATTTATTTATTATTTTGGCTTTCAGAGAGAGAATCAACGATTTGCATCACCTCGGAATTATGCATGCTGAGAATGTTGCTTTTAATCTCATTTAAAACTTTCAATGATGCACTTAAAATCAATTATTTCAATGGCATCAATTTAACAAATCCATAAAGTGAACAGCTTCAGTTTGTATTCATGATTGTATGACACCCTCTAGTGGACGAAAAGAAAAAACTGACGGAATTGAGGATTAAGATTAAAATTGAAGTGTCTCCAATTTCTTATTCTTCCGCATAAAACATCAGGATGGGCTGAAAAGATATTATACTGTGAAGCTGCAAACCTGAAGGTGTAATATGATCAACTGTAGTGGCAACATTTCAAGGACAGCAAGTTTTTTCCCCATCATTTGGCCCAAGATGGGAACTAAACACAATAAACATAGTTCTCACATAAAAACGTGAACCCAGAAACAGGTAACTGCAATATAACAGGACAGTTTAGTTTCCATTTATGACCAGGAAACTATATCATACAAAGCAGATGTGAAAAGACTGATGTTGGGTACTTCCTCAAAAATATACAATATCTGTCATCCATAACAGTTCATGACTCATGATCTGAGTTTTAGAGAAGTTTCTTTTGAAAGAGAGGAACCAGTTCTCCAGTTCTACAAAAGGAACTGTTATAGAGGAGATTCAGTGAGGTCATAGTTTCTTTTCTTTTCTTAAAATTAGCAGGAGCTATATCTGCAGCATCTTGTTCATAGTTTATGAATATAATGTGCAGGGGTCAGATCTGTATCCTATAGTCACAGTCATTTCCTGCCAAATGAGCTGGACAGCGTGACAGAAATGAAACTGTGTGTGTTGAAATGTTATGGCTCAACCCTTTGGGGTTTGCCAATGCAGCCACTGGCTTCTCACCTCGTTTCTTCAGCGTGGGCTGGAGGTCCGCAAGCCATGTGTAATAATGTGGGGAACGATCAGGACACCGTCTGTCATTTGGAAAAGTCTCAAGACGGCACAGCAGCAGTCTGGTTATGTGACAATGTTGAGAAAAAACGGGTGAAGTTCAATGCATGACACAATATTTAGTACCACGGCAGGCTACAATGGAAAGGCTGTAATTAAGGCTGCACAAATGAGTATCGATATAATGAAAATAGCTATATGGCTACAAATGTAATATCCAGATCGCAGTAAAATGCATCACAACTGGGGTTGCAATATTATTTTCAACGCTGAAATCTTTGAACTTATTAACAGGAATATATTCACAAGTGGAAAAACTTGTGGCCATTCAGGAAAACCTAAAGCTCATTGAGTCTGACACAGAGCCAGCCAGGATGGACAGAGACTCTGAAGAGGAATTGGATGTTGAGGTGAACTTGGTGGATGTTGATGAGGCCCAGGAAGAGGCCTTTGCCTGAAAGGGTTTGGCAGAAATTGGGCTTGAGGGAGGCTTTTGTTTCACATGTTGAATGGGACTTTTGTGTGGGAGGGGGTCGATTCATTTCTTGGTGGGGAAGTTGGGGATGAGTATTATTTCACTCAGCATTCATGTTTTTGTTGTTCACTGAAAGAAAACGTAATTGAAGTACTAGTCACCAATAAACTTGTGTAATGTTGTGTTCTTTAATTGTATTATTTTTGGATGGATGTCTGCTCAGGACAAAAACAAAATGTTTAGAAATATCTTTGGATATTATATTTGTTTAAATTGCCCCAATTTCCAGCGAATCGCCGTAACTTCCATGGGAATTTTCCAATTTGGATTATTTCCAAAATTCTCAATCTTAACTTCCCACAGAAAGATTCTGTAAATTGTGTCCTTTTTCAACCTGAGTCTGTAGAGCCTGACACACCCCAGTCCACTGCCTTCATTCTCTAGACATAAAGTAACAAATGTGTTAAATACATAGAAGTCTCATAATGCCCAGTTTTTTTTTTCAGTGACAAACTGCAAAAATTATCATTTATACTGAAAACACACTTTTGCAAAAATAATGTGCAGCCTTTGCTGAATATAAATTATTTTGGCAACAGTGCAGGACGCCAGTGTATTTTTGCCGTATGACTTTCTGTGAAACCCTTTGAAAAAAGTGCAAATTGTTTCTGTAGCATCACTGCATAAATATGAAAAATCTTTTATTCTTGTAGCCAGTTTCACCCTGTGAATTTTACATCCACTGACCACTGAGCTGAGCATGGAATTAAAATAAACAAAATACAGTCAACAGGGAGCAAAATAACACTTACACAGAAACAAATAAAAACAACCCATGAAAACTTCACACAATAAACTTACTAAAGATTTTATGACAGATCTGTGCAGGAAACAGCCCAAAGGCCTTTACTGCCACTATCCAACAATCACACAATACTATACACACACACACACACGTGGGGGGAAGCACAATTAAAATATATATGTGAAAAAAAAAAAAGTCCTAAAGCTTAGATAATCAGTGTGACACCTAATTTAAAAACCCTTTATTGAACAGGGAAATGTTAACCGTGTTTTAAAAGAATTTAATCAGAAAGAAGCCTTAAGCTTTGAACAACTACAACAAAAACTCATTTAACACTAATGGATAACTTTCAAATGTTGCAGACAAACTGGGATACTGGTGAGTTTAGGTCCATCAACCTAAGTGTTAATAAAACATCTGAATTTACACACAAAGCTCAAACAGGCTGACCCACAGCAGACAGCCATAGGTGGATTGGTCTGAATGACACATATGAGGCAGGTGATCACAACAGCAAAAAAAAAAAAATACAGGTTTCCATCAAGAATGGATTGGAGTTGTGTCAAAAAAGAATTTTTAATTTTTAAAAAATGTACAAAAACAAAACGGCCACATCTTCGCTGATATGACCTTCTGAAACTGTCCCACTCTTGTCCTCAGATAGAAGTCAGTCATCAGTAGCGTCTACCAAAAGCTCCACCCTGAAGCCCACCACCCTGCATCAACTGGTTCTGCCTGTTGAGCGCGCCAGAGAGGGACTGAGATGTTCCTGTGTTCATGTAGCCTCCTCGGCCGCTGAGGAAAAACAGAGCAGACGATGATTTGGTTATTTTTCTGGGCTTAGGGAGAACAACATCAACCATGAGAGGAAAACACAGCAGACATTGTCCACCTACCCTGCCATTCCTCCACGGGCCATGTGGCTCTGGCCTGGGATCGCACCGTCTCTACCTGGAGAACAACAGAGACAGACCAAATGGTTAAAGCGCTGGACTGCTCAAGAAAACATGGTGGACAAGCAGTCAATGTAAAACAGCGTTCATACTTTGCCATGTTCTGTCTCCTTCCATCTTCCGTCCAGAGTCCCAGTCTCGACCTCCTTCCCTAAAAACAGATCGTTATTTTCTTCATCTTTCAGGAATAACGTCAGTGCTGTTAAGAGTCAGAAGCTCGGGGATGCTCACCTTGGGTTCATGCGCTTGTCGTAACCTCCGCCCCAGGGCTCTCGGCCATCTCTGCCGTGCCTTTCCGACCTGTCGGAGAAGTGCTGCAAGAGACGGGACCGTTCGAAGTTACTCCCACCCTGCTCCTGTGTGGTTACTACAAATCCAACGCTTCAGATCGTTTAGCCACACACCAAGCTGATGGCTTTGTAGGAGGAAGATCCATGTCTCTTACCTGTCCATCTCTGTCTGCACCCATGCCACGAGCATTGTCCCGCCTATCCATCATCATGTCGTCTTGGTAACGGCCCCGGTCTCTGTGGTCAAAGTCCTGATAGCGTTCCTGTCGACCAAAGTCTGAGCGGCCGTAACGGTCGTCCATGGCCATGCGCTTATCAGGCCAATCATCTTTCCTGCAGACAATTAAAAAAAAAAATTATATCACTGTGCCTCTCTCTGAAGCTTGCATTCTTGTTATTGGTGACAATAATTACAGATCATGAAGCCAACAGTAAACGTTTACCTGCCATCCATGTCATAAGGCCTCTTAACTGGGCGTCGCTCTTGTTCATAACGCAGCTGCTCCTGCTGCCGTCTCAGCTCCTCTCGCTCCCTGAGGATCCTTTCCTGCTCACGCCGCCTCTCGTACTCTATACGTAGCCTTTCACGCTCCAGGAACTGACGCTCCATGCGGTCTGCGTCGAGGCGCTGCTTCTCAGCCTGGGAATGAAGCCATTCATCAGGACTATCAATAATACTTTGATAGATTATATAAAGAATGCATGTATTCAGACAGATGACATTGCAGGGGGACCGTAACAGTAGCCTGACATTACCTCCAGCCAATGTCTCTTTCGGATCAGGTGTTTCCTCTCCTCTCTCTCCCTGAACAGACGGATTCGCTCACGCTCACGATCAGGGCGGTTGTCACGATCACGGTCACTGAAAAAACAGAGCAAAGATCAGTTTGTATTCAGTGAATGACGTATGATTGATGTACTGTTTTGGTTATTTTGTATTAATCTTTGTTGGAATAGGCTGAGATGTTTGTTTTTTTTTGTTTTTTTTTAAATGTCTGGCTACTTTGTGTGATCCATACGTGTATCGGCGTCTTTCCACTTCTCTGATCTCCCTCTCTCGTTGTCTCTGCCGCTCCCTCTCTCTTTGCTCCTTGATCTGGTCGAATGAAAGGATGTCTTTCTTCTCCTTGCTCGGTGACTTACGGTCCCGACTTTTTGAGCTCTGGTGATTGAGGGGCATGAAAAGAGGACCATTACAATAACATATGTTCCTGTGTAGTAGACGTTCTGTGCACTTAACTACTGCGGTAAGTCAACTGTTCACTTACTCGCTCTTTGCTTTTGGTTTTGACGCTGATGACAGGCTCTCCCTTGGACTTGTCCATAACTACAGTCCTCTCATTTCGGCCTGTGAAAAACAAATATAGTTTCTTCCTTATTCCAGCATAAAGTTCATATAAAGAAAGTGGGGATGATCTAAATCGTCTCACCTTTGCCATCTTTTCCTTCTCCCTCAGATTTCTCATCCTTTCCATCGGACCTACAAAAAACATTGGCAGCATGAATTCTCTCCAAGATGGTCAACAACATTTTAAACAGCAATTTAGTTATTGGTTTACTTTTCTCTCTACAGATGAGAGCTCATTCAGTTTTGAGTTATATAACGCAGGATTTGACTGCTGTGGCTCCAGGGTTAATCCAGGGCCATGCCATTCTAAAACTGTAAGCCCTGGTGATATTTAAAGCCACGCTGTATCAGGATACCAAGTTGCTAGGTCAGTCATCCAAACATCAAACAAAGCCGCATGTAAGCAATCTTACTTGGAGTCAGAGGAGTGTCTCCTGTCGCTGCCAGACTTCTTAGTGTCATTCTTGTCTGCTGGCTTCTTCGCTGCTGGCTCGTTTTTGGCCTATAGTGTTAAAACAGGAGTGAGTTCATTCACAAGAGCTGAATAAACAGATTCAGTTTATAGTGACCATACCAACCTTTTGAAGGATTCAGATTACTTGTAAGAATTGTATTGGTTCTAAATATTAAGAGTTTAATTTTAACAAAAAGGCAAATTATTACCTTTATTTAATCAGAACGACCTAAATTCCTGCAAATTAAATTAATGTAGAAGAAACTGTTCTGCCTACAAGTGCTAAAATTCAGTCTGATCCATGAGGTGCTTATCAGGTTGGAACCTTCAGCTTCAATAAGACTCAATAAAAGCAGCATTAGAAAAGGTCTTCCCTCTACACTCACCCGCTCAACAGATATCATCCTGCCATGCAACTCCGTCCTGTGCAGGTGGCTGATGCATTTGGTGGCCTCCTCTGTGGAGGACATGGTGACAAAGCCATAGCAGCGAGCCCCGGGGCTCTTGGCATTGGTCACCACCTTAGCGCCAACAACCTGCAGACATTGAAATGAGAATTGTTTAGATTGAAATAAAAACTATTTGTAGGCGCGGTGGCTGAGAGTTTGTTGACTTGGATTAACCTTGCCATATTTGCTGAATAGAGTCTTCAGATCAGTCGCTCTGGTAGTGGAAGAGAGTCCGCTGACCCACAGATTCCTGCTACTACTCGGTGCAGCACCACTTCCAGCGGCTTCACAAATACAACAAAGTTACTAAGGATGTATCAGTTGAAAATGAAATGCTGAGAGAACTTAAAATGATTCATCCACTCACCCTTTTCATCTTTTGGCTCTGCCTTACCATCCTTTTCCTCAGAGCTAAAGACAAAAGAAAAAAGGCTATAAACATGCAGCAGTGAGGAAACCAGGGATCTCCGCCCCTAAATGTACTTCCTTGTATTTACGGTTTCATAAAAGTTGACAGTGATCAGCCCATCATGTACCATAGTGCCGTGCTTTAACAGTGAAAAAAATGGTTTTACACCCCATGAAATCACAATACATTACGCATTTATGGGTAATAAAGTGGCAATAGGTGAGTGCAAGGAACGACAAATGAAAACAGACAAATGCACAGAACGTTTTACCTCCAAAAGAGCATCCAAATTTTTCTAGCACAAAGGAGCCAATGCAACAGAGATAGCCATTTTGGTTTCTAGTAGACAGAAAGCAACAAACCTCTTTTTCAGATCATCGCCCTCTACAGAAGAGGACTCTTTCACTGTCGAGGCTGAATCCGCAGCAGCTTTTTCTTCTGTCTTCTCATCCTCCTCACCCTTCTTAGAATCAATTTCTGAATCAACAGTTTCACCCACAGCGCCCTGTTCGCTTATACTAACAGCCTGCGAGTTTTTGTTTTCAGCATCAAATGTCTCTTCTGGGACGTTCTCTGTGCCCCCGACCTCTTTGGTGTCAGTGTCCACAACATCCTTGTCGCTCTCCACATCTCCAGAGGCGGCTTTGTCAGACACAAGGTCTTCCCCTCCGGCGGTGGCAGCTTGTTCTTCTTCGGGGCTCGTCTCGTGGCTCAGGTGCTGATCTTCGTTAAGCGGCTCAGATAAACAAGACCCGGCTACTTTGTCATTTTCTACGGATTTAACAGGAATAGAATGGCACAGAGTTTAATCACTTCTGAAACACAGCAATGGTTAACGAGGAACTGGTAAGGCCTTGATTAGGAACGTCATGACCACTGGCCTGTGCTCTTACTAGTATGTATTAAAACGATGAAGTAGTCCCTAATGAGAGACTGGAAGAGACCCCAAAGGCTGGAGGGCAACCAAGCAACTAGTGCGACTAACACTTTGGCTCAATTCTCAAGTTGAACCACTTCACTCTGTTCACCTGATCCAAAGCAGACAAAGACTTCAGTGCTGTGAAGAGCCACAAGATCAGCAGTGCAGCATCTGAGACTCACTGTTGTCCATTCTTCTTTCTGAGTGTCCGTTTGTATTAACCAGAACTTCAGCTCAAGTCCAGTGTGTTCATATCCAGCTGATTTCTGAGTCACTGTCTTTAAAAAGGTGTAATAGGTGATGAGTCTTGATTTGTCTTCTTAGTCTTCTTGTGGCAACCTAGAAACACTACAATGACCTGGAAGAGCTCAAACTTCCCTGTCCATGAAATGTAATTGCTGTCCATGTGCATCAAATTGTTAACCATTATTATTCCTCAACCTGAAGAGCATCACTGGCAACGTGACCAATATTCAATGGTGAAATTATAAATTATGGATAATCAAATTTCTGCACAAATCCAGCAATTTCCTTTGGGCTTCCAGTCTCTCTTCCTACATAATGTGCTTTCATTCCAAGCTCAACACTGTAAAAAGATGGGGCCACCTTTTTTTTTTTTTTTTTTTTTAAATATATATACACCGTTTTTCCACAGTACCTGTTTCTTCTTTCATGTTGTCAGCATCTGGGTCCTGTGCCTAAAACAAAAAGAAGTATGCTGATGATTAAAAAGTTTGAGAGATTGATACTAAAAACGTCACGGGAAAAAAAAGTAGAGATAACAATTGTGAGGAAACGTACCACATTGATCGAGGATTCCCTCATATATTCCTCCTTATCCATCATCTCAGACTCTTCCATCTGGTAATATCCAAACAAGTATAACCATGTTAAATCTGGCCAAGTAAAAGGACATGAACTAGAAGAGATAAAAGATTGCATTCTTTTTTCACCTCTTGACGCCTTAATTCATCTTCTGACTCAGACGGCCTGTTGTCGAGTTCTTCATTCATCTCTGCATCGTCGTCTTCTCTGTGGAAATTCTCAGCTTCGTCATCATAATCCTCGATTGGTATTCCATTGTCGTTGTCTGTCTCATCCAGCACGTTCATGTCAAGGATGTCCATTTCCTGCATGTTTTCATGATCCTCCTGCAGATCCTCCTAAGAGACACGTAGAAAAAACTGTAACAACAATGTAGCTGAGAGTCTAACAACTCTGCAGCTGCCAGACAGGGCTGAACAATTGTGCAAGAAATTACACAGGATTATATGTGTATTAGCAACTGACTAACTTACATGCCCATCATGGGAATCCTCTGCAATAATGCTGTCCTCTGCTTCATCATTCTCCTGCCTGGTATCTACAGAAAATATTCTTTGGTTAAAACCAAGTCTTCATCAGAGAGAAAGCTGTGTGCAAGTAAATTTCAATTGCATCTGAAAGCAAATATTCTGCATGTAGGTGTAGGTAACTATTTGTCTGGAATACTGATTAAGCATGTAACGTAACCCTGAGTCACCTGGAGTGGAAGGGAGGTGCTTTTATACATGCATTAGATTTAATTCTGATGCAACAGCTCTGCAATAAATCACACCGTGAGGATGGAGATAAGTTTGTTTTATTAAATCAACAGGCTTATTTAGGGGCCTGTATATATATATATCCTATATACATTAGTTATAATATAGACAAATTAAAGGAGAAAATAAAGAATAGCTTATAAAGTAAACAATAACTAAGTGAATGAGTAGGTAAGAATAAATATATATAAAATAAATAGCTTTAAATCGTGCAGTGTTTTTGTGGATGTTCAGCTGTGTGTTGTGACAGATGTGAGGGCTGAGCAATTTGTGAAAATCATCATATAATCTCTTGACATGTGCTTTTTGCTTTAAAATGAGGCTGATGGGATCAGACATTTCCAGTTCAAGTTGAAGGAGCACACTTTACCTCTGGAAGCCCGTTTAGGAGTCACATTAGCTTTCTTTGGTGGTGACTCCGTAGCCACAATAATCTCATCAGGATTTCCACCTTCCTCCTCAATGGCCTGTTTGAGGAGAGTAAACGCACAATTAATCGTTTAGTTAATTTAAAATGCTAAAAAGAAAAAACAAAACACACACAAAGAACATGTTAAGCTGCCAACTGTTTGGCGCAAACGTTAGCTAACAGTTAGCATTAGCATTCGGTTCCGATCAATGGGGCCGGTTAGCTAACGCAGCTGTAAAGTACACATCGTTCGGAGCTGTGTAACCAGCAGAACCGGACCTTTTTCAGACGCTCGGACAGCACACTCTTCACGCCAGTGGTGTCCAGGTTTCGTTTCTTCAGTTCGGCCTTCAGATCGATGACTCTCAGCTCCGACAGCTTGCGGACCTCCGCGGCCTCCGGAAGCTCCACGTCCGCTGATGGGTCCGCCATCGCCTTTCTGCGCGAAAATAACCCCTCGGATTGAAACTATCGCCTCTCCCCCCCCACACACTTTTCCTCTTTATGTTGCACTTTATTTATTAGCTGCTACACGACGGGTGCAGACAGCCCGCATGCAAAACTACTGCAAAATGGAGGCAGCGTCGAGCGAGTGACGTCGACGCGCAAGCGCAGTGTTGTTTTAGCGCAAGAGACGAGCGAAGGAAAACTGCATGGATGAACGACCAACACAGTCAACATTTATTCATGCCAGCGACAAGTGTGTTATTGTTTTGTACAAAGATTATGTGAGATGATAGTCGATACAATTGGTGTTTAGGGGTTGTTGTGTTTAATGTTTTGGTTGCTGCCTTTGCCAAGACAAAGATAATCATCAGTGTTTTATAGTGCACTTATTTCTTAGAAAATGTTTGTCAACATAAATACATACACAGTGATACATGGTTAGGTCAAAGGTCCCCCGCCACAAATGTGTGACTATACTCTGCTTTAATAGTATATAATGGTCAAACCAGGGCTGATTAATGCTTAGTGGAAGTGCAAATTGTACATGTCACTAAATTTGTAGTTTGTGTCATGTACTTGGCTGTGGGGCAGACTTTTCCTGCCAACAAGAGGTGTAGGGTGATCAAAGTAGTCAGGGCTGTCAGTCTCCTCTGGTATGTTGGTGCTTCTAGATGATCCCATAGAAACAGGGGACTCTCTGCCAGCTTGTGCATCGTATAACGGTGTGTGTGATGTGTCTGACTCGACAGAGGGGAAGCCCTCGCTAAAGTAGGAGCACTCAGGAACGTCAAAGGGGTCGGGGCTGAAGGAAGAGGATGCAGAGGCCGAGCAGACGGGAGGTTGTTGCGGTTCGTGGAGGTTGAGTTTGGAGACCAGCGGTTTGCCAACTGTTACTGGTTTCCTCTCCTCTACCTCCTCATCCATGTTGCAGTAGGTGTAATGAAGACAGACGGTGAATGTAAGCTCCCTCTACAGTGAAGACAGCGAGGAGCAGAGGAAATTGTTTTAGCTTTTGAGAAAATATATAAAAAGGCTTTCAGACAGTCTGACCTCCTTTACAAAAATAACAATGTCTCTGTCAAAGTAGGATAGTAAATCCAGGTATTTCAAGTCTATTCCTCATTGTAGATTTAATCTAACTAATAAGATTTGAAAGTACAGTTTAAACCATTTTTCTGACTCTGCACAACATAATTTAATTATTTCAATTAACTAGGTTTCTCCTTGGACTGAAATATGTGAAGTAATTATGAAAAACCCTGTCTGACCCTGAGTCTCTGCAGGCTGCAGATGCGGGTGTAAAGCCTGGGGACTTCCGGTGATGAAAGATTTTCACTGAACAATAACAAACATCCAGCCTCAGGCAGAGTCTCCTGGTTACTCTTCTTCAGATTGATCTCCACATCCTTCCGAACAAATATAGAGCACAATATAAAGGCCATGAAAAGATATTATTTGTGTGCAAGCATTATGGATCATTTTAAGCCAGAAGTTTGTGTGTTTTTAAAATCTCAAATCAGAATAAGAAATATTAACCAACAACCTGGGGGAAGTCAGTAAGTTGAGCAGAGCAGGAAACTATTTCTTTGGGCTTCTCAAGTATCCGAGTATAGATGACCATGACGTTGGAAAACTCTGCTGCAAAGCCCAGCTGAACAGTCACTCCACAGTCAAACTGTAAGTACTTGCTTTTAGGTAGGACTGTAAAATTAGGAAAATTAGGAATGACAAAAAGTTTGGATTTTCATTTCAACATGAACTGGCAGCAAATGGATATCAGTCAATAATAATTTCAGCAGTCATTTTTGTGTCAAGATTACCATGAGCGACGGCCCACTGCAAGTTGCGAGCTGAGAAGGATGCAGAACATTCGGCATCCTGTATCTGGTCGGTCAGGGAGCGTCGTTCAGACAGATTACTCCGCAGCTCCAGGGCCTGTCTCCCTCGTGTGATTACACAGTGACCCATGTCTGGTAAAAGCAAATAATTTATCTGAGCTGTTCACTTATTGACAAAGGGAAAAAATTGCTGTGTTGAGATTTTCAAGACATTGCTCATCACACTGGAGACCCGCACTAACATGCTGGTGCAGGATGTTATTACACAAGCGGCATCACATTTTTAAACAAGCTCACCTCCAACAAAAGGCATCATTAAAAAAAGCCCAGAGCTGTTACAGTGTTGGCACTGTGTAGAAAAGAAAACCCGTAGCACGGCTTTATAAGACATTTAAACAGTCTGGGTTTTTTTTAGTAAACATGTCGACACCAGGAAAAATACAAGTGGAACTGATACCAACAATGGCTCCAGTCAGTGAGCCAAAATTCCCAATAGCAGATATGTGAAGATGCAAAATAAAACCAACTGTCAAGAATAATACCACAGTGTTTGGTTAAGATAAAGATTTAGGATGAATTATGTGAATGCATCGAATGGATCGTCTGACATCTGTGCACTAAACATACCTTCAGCCACTCTGTCTAGCATGACTGTCACTTTCTCGTCTTCACAAATTCGCTTTTTGAGGAAGTTTATGAAGATGCCATTGGACACGTCATTACTTTCTTTTACTTCATATGCCTCTGCATCTACACATCTAAAGACAGCCAAGTACACATGAGCGAGAAATTGCAGTTTAAAACAATCACAATTAGAAGATATAGCAACTATTTTTATCTCATTTTAAACACCGTCATTCAAAGACAGCAGGCACCAATATTGTGCAGAAATTACTTTCTCGAAGTTTTGGTGACTTACGTGGCATATCCAAACACGATATTTGCTGTCACTTTCAGCAGTCCTGGTCGTACAATGACATCATCATTTGGGTTTCTAAAAAAGAAACTAACATGAGGCACGAATATGCCCAGCAGATTGTCTAATCTCAATATGACAGATGGAAAATAAATAGCTGACACATCAATCAATTTATTTAAATGAACACTGGTACCTTTTGCGACACATGTCCAGCAGGAATACGTTAAGTCCGGTCTCTTTCTGCTGCATCCTGGTGAGTATATTCTGCACACACAAACAGTGCTCTGACGTGTAGGAGGCCGGTGCATCGATGGGAACCATGAAACTGTTGCCATAATTCTCATAACCATGACCAGCAAAGTATAGCAAGCCTGCAGCCAGAGGGACAGAAATATGTTAGAAACACAAACTACGGACTAAATTTGCCTCCAGTTATTGGTCAGATTTTAGCTTCTGTTGCCTCTCTTTTTTTTTTTTTTTTAAATCCTGCAAAGGTGAGGTTTTTATTTATTTCTTCACATGAAAAAATTGTCATATGGATACCCAAATTTTAATAGTGCATTTGTACAGATAACATTACACCCTCTCCAGGTATATCCTGATTGGGAATTATACAGTAATTCAAAATATTGTGTCCACTTGTGTCAGAGCAGTCATCTTTAAAAGTACAGACATCAATACCAAAGAAGTGTTGAGATAGATTTTCCAGGCGAATGAGACAAACCATAGACTCCCTTGTCAAGCAACATGAGGAACTCTGTAACGGCGCTGTGCATCTCCTGGCAGTTAAGGTCGAGCAGAGAAACCACCTTAAAGTCCATTTGTCGGAGGAGATTGGCCAGCTCATGGACGTCGGCGATGGGAGCACATAGCTGGTTGTGGTAGAGGTAGTTCATGTTGCCAATCAGCAGAGCTACTTTGTCTGTTGCTGTGGAGGGAAAGGCAGAGCATCGTCAGTCCCTTCGGCCAAACAAATTAAGTCATGTAATTATTGGCGGCCTACATTTTGGTGTACAGTCACAGGATTGTAGCTACAAAATTTGTTTGGACAAGATTCACCATAGAAATTCTTTGCTGATGGCGGCTGATTATTCGTCTTTTGTAGTGGATTCACTCCTGGGTGGAAAGTCAACATGTGGTCTTTCTCTGGGTCTGTCCAAACCAATATGAAAAGAGAAAAATGTTCCTTGTAACATTTTTATCTCCATGGTAGTGAGTCATTTCTTTCATTAAAACTGACCTGAAATACACTAATGAAGCCCGCACAGCCTCACACACACACACACACAATAACAAACATTTGTTATTTCTCACTGACATACACAGGAAGTCTGATGATGTCCCATAAAATAACGAATAAATAAATAAATAAAATGCTTTATTTCCTTTTAATAGTGCGATTGAAAATAAACAGTACCTAGAGAACGACCTATTCCTATCCGGGATGCATCAGTAACGGTGCTGGGACCTGCATAAAAGTGCAAACAATCTGTTAGTCACTGCACTGCCCTGCAGTTTTAAAGCTTTGGCCTCCAAATGTGTAGTTTCAGACTTACTACTATTCACATAACCCTCAGAAGCATTTAATTGATAGCTGTTGTCAGAAACTTCACATTTAGATCTTTTGGTTTTCCCGATTGCAAATTTACATTCTCAACACGGAACATAGAAATGATGTGTGTGGGTCTCACCAATGTCGACTTTTGCTGTGTCGCTCCATGCCTCATGGTAGATATTGAACACCTTACAACTGTAAAGTCCTCTGTGTGCTGTGGTCACACACGGGATCTACAGAGATATTGTCCAGTTACCAACAGCATACTGACTCTTGTCTTGGTTGGTTTTCATTCAGTCACTTCAGTGCCCGCCACTGTTAATACACTTACTTTAAGTAAATTAGTCTTGTGTTCTGGCATTTCTACCATGTTGCTGTACCACCGGTACTGAGCAGGTGGGTTGGCCTCTGCTTTGCACTCCATGGTCAAGGAGTTACCCTCCGACAGAGTCTGGGACTGAGGCTGGCAGATGATTCGCAGCCCACTCGCTGACCCTGGAAACAGACTGCTGCAGCCTGAGAGGATAAAGTTTACCAGGGCGCTGCATCACATGTGGTTGGATGAAATTAAACAAATGTCAGAAAGAAGGGAGGAAGTTCACCTGGACTGGAGCCTGCAGAGTGCACCAAGTGCACTTGAGCCCACTGAGAGAACGTGCAGTTTTCTCCGTGGTTGACCCTACAGATGTAGTGACCCACGTGGGCTGAGGCTAGAGGGCACAGAACCAGTTCTGGTGTGCACCCCATCTCATTCAAGATCTAAAGCAGGAAAATAATAAGTGTATCCAACAGTCTGCAGGTCAATTTATCACTTTATTCAAATATGAACATCAAAGAGCTGTTCATTTGTCACCGCAGTAAAACCTGTGTAAAATGGAGGCAGGAGATTTGAGATTAAGTAGCGTGAATACAGGGCACTGCACATAACTGAAATCTTACTTTGTTATTTACAATCACATAATGATGAGATGTTGGACTGACCTCCTCTCTGCCTCTGAACCACTGGTAGCACAGCCCCGGGGGACCAGTGGCTCTGCAGGTCAGTACCACCCTGCTCCCCATTGTGGCCTGCTGGGACTGCGGTTGCATGGTAATCCGAATCGTCTCCCCAGCTAGGAGAGAGCCAGACATAAAGTAGAGAAGACAAAATGCTCACTCGGATGCACGTTTTTCAGAGGTTAAACTAAACCAATCTCAAAATTAAACCTGTGCCAACTAATATTTCCTCTAATTTAAAAAATTATATGGTTGACTGATACAACAGGCAAACAAACAAAGGAAGCTGTAGAAATTCATTTTCAAATTGAGTTCAACTTCCTCCTTTGGTAAAATGACTCAACAATGCTCTCAGCTCTTGGGACTGGATGTCCATCTTGTTTTTATGATTTAATACAAACATTTGCATGACAGAGGTGTCATTCATTCATGTTATAAGTCACATCTAATAGAGCGAACAAGAAAATATGATGACCCAAAAAATATCTACTGAAGTTAAAGCACTTTCACTGCTGACATTATCAGCAGATTTAACACCACAGCTTTACTGATAGATATTATAAAAAGCATACATTATAAGTGATATCAGGGCAGGTCCATAGCAGCCCGTGTGTGTATCCCCTACACATTTTTCTACATTCACTTCACCATTTTACCTAAGGTGGTCAGGTACTGGACAGCCTCCTGATGGTCCACCTTCCTGAGGCCGTGGATCAAGAAGTCCAGGGGGCAGGAGCGGTCAGCCAGCAGGGCCAGGAGGGTGCGGCCCGGGCTGCCGGCAGCGCTGAGCACCTGGAGAGAGCAGCTGGTCAGCTCTGCCTCACTGCAGGGAGGGAGCAGAGTTAGAGGTTAGCTCCAAAAGTAAATAAATAATTATAATAATTCAAATGAAAGAAAAAAAAAATGTGATGCCTTCACTGTCTCACCTGCACTGGAATCTGGGGTGCT
The DNA here is from genome assembly GCF_900963305.1 of Echeneis naucrates. Classification (NCBI taxonomy): domain Eukaryota; kingdom Metazoa; phylum Chordata; class Actinopteri; order Carangiformes; family Echeneidae; genus Echeneis; species Echeneis naucrates. Next base: position 5,497,067 of record NC_042514.1, read on the forward strand.
CGGACAGGACTTTGGCCAACTGCCTCCATCCACAGGTGGGATTGTCCAGCATCTTTGACAGCCTGTTCAGGACTTCCTCACTCAGGGTACCGATGGCCATCTTCCCCTCCTCCATCTTCCTCTGTGCCACTAACCCAGAAAACACACTGGTCGTGAAGTCAGGTAAGACGGCTCCTCCCGCCGCCGATGACCGACCACACAGAGACTTATCGGCGGCCCGGAGTCCCTCTGGTCAACAAAACTAATGGTTTATAAACGATCTGCGTCGGTGCGAGGTGCAGCTGGAAAATCCGGCTGTAGTGAACCTCGCACACACTGCACAGGTTAATTAGCCCTGAGGAAGGAACAAGCGGCCGACTGCAGAGCTTGAAAATGAAACTATAAATTGTTTTCAGAGCAAAGTGAACAACAGAAAGTCAGCCGATCCCTCCCTGCTTCCACCACTGATCCAAAGAATTGTTTCTTATGATATTATCAGAAGAAAAGAAAGAAAAACAAACAAACATTTGGACTCACCTACACTTTAAAGTTCAGATTGGTACTCCAATCCACAGTGGTAGAGAGACTGCAAGAGAGTATGAGAGAGAGAGAGAGAGAGAGAGAGAGAGAGAGAGGAACGTGGGACTCGACCAAAACCAGATGTGTGACGCATTTTACACTCCGCTGCTCTTCCACTCTTTCATGATTTTGTTCCCCAGATTATTTTCTTCTCATTTCGGTTCCTCTTTTCTGTCATCCCCCAGTAGCCTCGGTTAATTTGCATGGAGGGCTGTCCCAGCAACGAAATGTTTTCAGTCCAAATTATCAGAGAGAGAGAGAGAGAGGCAGAAAAAAGAAATCTGATTTATAAAACTTGCTGAGGTGAAAGTGAGTGAAGTCATGTCCCTGCTGTCACACAAAACAAGACAGGTTAAATCACAAAGTAAAGGGTTAGGGTTAGGGTTTAATTTTACATGAAATTATTGACATGAAGAATGACTAATCCCTGAATCGGTCCTGGCAAAGTTTCAGGCGCTACTGAGTGCCATTCTTGTTATATAATGTGGAAGTTGCATTGGGAAATGATCCTTTTGAAAACCAAATAACTGGTTGACAACATCACACTAGCAATCATCTGATGATGCTTAAGGGACAAAATGGCATTGTTAATTTAAAATGCCAAGAAAAGTCCAATCAAGTCATCTTGGTCAGGGTCAAGTTGAAGTCAAATCTTTTATCCCAAGTCACATAACATGACTCAGTGACATGAGTCAATGTGTAATTCAGGTCTTTCAACTTCTGAAACCCAGAAGTTAAGAACTGGTTTATAAATTAGCATGAAATGACATTATCCATGCACCGAGCCATTAAGTCCAGCTTTTAAACATTGTATTGAGGTAAGAATAAAATACATCATATTTGGATATTTATTCATAGTCTGGAAAGAAAAGTGAAAATTATTTGAGGAACTCTCACCATTACCATTGTACAAATGCATTTAATCAAGTACAATAACTCAAACTTTAATACAGCAAACATCTCACCACATGGTCTATTGAGTAGCCATTCTGGAGCTTTCCATTGTATTGCATGAGTTTTGGCAATAAGATCAGAAAGAACTTTTAGTCAATTTTTCTGCTTCTGATTTTCAGTTTTTGTTGAGACTGCCGATGTGCTGGATTCCTCTGTATTGTGATTCTCAGGTCTTAAACCCTCATAACTAGTGATGAACTTTCTGTGTGTTCAAAAGTCTAAATCAAAAACAATAACAAGCTATCTTTCAGTTCTCAAACACCATTACTTTCACTAGGACACCACCAAAAACGCTGCATGATTTCAGAGAATCCACTGGATGAATGGCAAGTGGTAAAATGTTGGCCTGGTGATATTTCATACAGGAGCAGACATGAGGTCTGAGCATTTAAATGTCATGGTAATTCAGTGCATAGAGTCTGAAGCATGATGCAGTCCAAGTTTGGAGCAGCTCTATTTCAGTCCAGTGACAGCCTAAAACTTCTTCCCTTTGTGTAGTCTGTTGAAACGCCATATGTTTTCCTTCCTCAGACGCTTCCAATAATCCCAGCTGTCTGACTCCAGCTCGTGCAGTCTTTTGGGTTCACCCAGGTTCAACTGGAACAACCTGAGCAAATGATAAAAGACAAGTGACTGGATCATTGAAAAAAAATCTATATACACGTATTCAACTCAGGATGACAGACAAAATATTTATTTATAACCAGCTAAAAACAGCTTGTTCATCAGAAGTTTTCTTTTGAGGGAGAAACTGAAATTAGACGAACAATAATAGTAAGTTCAATTTGAGTGCAAAAGAAAGTAAATGTGCCCAAAACTCAATAGATTTGCTCTCTCACCATTCTGGATATTCCTCAGGAGGCTTGAGTTTGGGGTCTTCTCCTTGCTTGAAGATGTTGACCCCTACTGCATAAGAAGTAAGTCTGACAGGGTCTTTACAAACTTCAGGACCTTTCAAGTCTTCTTTAACCATGCCTTTACTTTTTCCTTTGGCCGCTGGAAGACAGAGGAAATAATCAAATCACTGTGTTAATGTCAATAATATGTGCTCATTGAGTGTTGCACATGATTCACTGCAAACAAAAATCCTAGGGCTGCACGGTGGGATAGTGGTTTGCACTGTGGCCCCACAGCAAGAAGGTCTTGGTTTTGGTTCCCAGGCCTTTCTGTGTGGAGTTTGCATGTTCTCCCCGTGCCTGTGTGGGTTTCCTTCAGGTACTCCAGTTTCCTTCCACCATCCAAAGACATCATGTTTGGGTTAACTGGTGACTTTAAGTTGTTTGTAGGTCTGAGTGTGAGCATGCATGGTTGTTGGTCTCTGTCTGTCTCTGTGTGTTGGCCCAGCGAGGGACTGGAGACCTGTCCAGGGTGTACGCCACCCTCACCCAATGTGAGCTGGGATTGGCTCCAGCAACCCCACGACCCGCAAATGGATAAACGATAGAAGATGAATGAAAGAAAAATCCCAGGACTTGGAATAAATGTGATCTATGCACATAGAGCACTGTGAAGTAAAATATTGACACAATCTTACATGCTGGGAAAAAAAACTCTCTCCTTACTTTCTCCTGAACTAAAAATGGAAAGAGCTCTTTCTTCAGACTTTTTAAATTGTAATAAATGTTCATGTCAATAGATTTCATATTGAAACTATGTGCTAGATTTTTATATTTTGATTTAAAAAAAAAAACATTCAAGTCCTCTTACTGCAGTTCCACAGAGCTTATTCCAGAAATGTCTTTGTAGTTAACCTCTGGCCTCAATTACGAATATTTCTGTACCAACAACTTATAATTGCAGCTTCTACTTCGAGAAATGAAGTGAATGTGAAAACCAACCCAATCTCCCCTGTTATTATTCATTATCATAGACCCACACAGCTACTGTCTTTAGCTTTAATGATACAAATAGACTTAATGTGTCAAATGAGCTTGAAATCAGAGCGAATTTTAAACAGGCTCTGGCGAAAATCGACGTTTCATTATAAAGAATAAAGACGGTTTGTTTACTCACCAACTTTCTTGGCATATCCACATGTCTGTAATCGGTTTAAGGCGTTCCTCCTGCAGAGCACAGCTGTAACACTGGTTGTGGTGCATTTTGTTAACGCTGCTAATCTGAATAAACTGTAACCCAACATTTTTATTTTTGGAGGACCAAAACTCACACACCGCCGCACTACAGTTTGACATTCAGCGCTGCCTTTAACTTCCGCTTTCCGGTTTCTTTTCGCCCCTGAAGAGAGTCTACTGCCCCCTCCGGACCGGACTCTCTAACAAAATGGCCGAAACAAGGTTGTCCGACAGGTGGCAGCAGGAGGACTTCTACTTTGATAATAAAGCAGCCGAAGAAGAAGGTGGAGCGACGCGTTGTTGCAACCACACAAAGCCGAAGAAGAAGAAGCGCAGCCTCGAAAATGTCGGAGTATGCTGAAGTGCAGAAGGGCGCCCTGAAGCTCAAAGGCGCTGGGGCCATTTCAGCTGGCAAAAAGTAAGTATGGAGGCGTTTAGTTTGCTTTTAAATAAGTGGCGATTTAATTGAATTAAGTAAAAATACTAAAATACCACAACACGGCTGATTCAAAAGCTCCTGTTTTTCAGCTGAGGCTAGCGTTAGCACGATTGCTAATAACAAAATATTCAATGTTACTTTAACGTCAACTGGGATTCTGTGGAGATGACGCAAGTTTATTTGGTCAATCTAACAAGAAGTTACATTTCAAAAAGAAAATCCTTTCGTCGTGATAATATGAGGTTTTTAAACAAAAGTCAGAAACGGCAAACTGCATAGCCATAAAGAAATTCACCAAACCTGGACGTTGAAATGCATTATGTAAATAGAATCAAATACACGACATGGCTTGACAAAACATGGATTAGGAGATCATCAAAATAAAATTTAAATCAAAATTAGTTAGTTTTTTAAAATTAACTTAACAATGGTCATTCAATTTCTTCTAAAGGAAGAAGAAGAAGGACAAAGAGAGTAAGCATCGTTTGGAGCAGGTTGTGACGAGTCAAAACGAGGAGGAGGTGAAAACCAAGAAAGCCTATATTGACAAAAGGACACCAGCACAAATGGCCTTTGACAAGATGCAAGAGAAGAGGGTAAGTTAATGATTTCCAACAATAGAAATGCTCTGAGGCTTGTCAGAGACGAAGTACTAAGCTGAAGAGATCAAATCATTTTCCTCTACTATATAAATGTAAATGTTAGCTAGTATTCACAAAATGTGATGTATTGCAAACCGGGGGTGGGGTCTGTCGTCATTGCCTGTCGTTTGTTACAAGTTTTGTTTTGTCACTGATCTTCACTAATATACTGGTTGTGATGTCATTCGTATTATTAATTTTGCCTCACTCTTTTTATTTTATTACAGCAAATGGAGAGGATATTGAACAAAGCTTCAAAGACACACAAACACAGAGTGGAGGTACGTTTCATATGAAACCTTAAGCAATTTCCAGCCTTTTTATTCAAACGGCACAATCATCAGAGTAAATTAAACCTGGTGGTCGACATTAATATTAATATATTTTTTGTTGAAGGATGCACCAGAAATGCTTGTGTATATTTTTGAGGAAGACTAGAAAAAAATAAGTATTTTATATTGTTTCCTGTTTTCAGGATTTCAATCGTCACCTGGACACCCTGACAGAGCATTATGATATTCCCAAGGTCAGCTGGACCAAATAGGAGAAAATGTTCACGTTGTTTTGTTTACTACTTGTATAAAATTGTTTTTTGAAATTTATCTATATATATATATATATACACACAGTTAAAATTTTTTGAGCTAGCATTCGAGTTGTAGTTCCTTGCATATACAATAAAGGATTTGAGGAAAGAGCTTTGTCTTGGTTTTCTTAGTCTTGCACACTAATTTCTTAGCATATTGTGTAATATTTTAAGGAAAAAAAAGTCTTGAAACTAGAACATATTTACTTTTAATATTTAATTGAATTGCTGGACAAATGGCACAAATGCTGTAAACCAGAACACATAAGGTACAGTAGTCCATGTTAAATTTTTTAGGGTGGTGTAGTTAAGAAGCCTGATGATTCCTGAACAGTCAGAAAAAAGAATGTCATAAGACTTTGACTACCGAAACCAACATCTTTGTTCAAATTCATACATTCACTACAGAATGATGTTTGCACTATACAACAATGATGTGTAGAAACGTGAATCTGATAAAGCTGACATTTAAGACAAAGGTGTGTGTGTGTGTGACAAACCTGTGAAGTAACTTCACAAACTTAAAGTAACTTGGGATTTGCTTTTTTTTCCTCCAACATCCTGTGTGATAAACGTTTAACCAGCTCAAAAAAAAAAATTTAAATATTTTGGCTACGTCTAATATTTACATGAGCTGGAATAGGTTAAATAACACCAGTAGGAAGCTGCATCAAACAACAGCAAAGGATTCTCAAACTTTTTATTCAGATGTAAGAGCAGTTCAGGATTTAGAGCCATTTCTTTTCTTAATACAGTTCTTATTTGATTTAACTGAAACACCCTTCTCATGGTGGAGAATGCGTTTTTGTTTTTGTTGTGGTGTCAGAGTTCACTTTGGCCCCAGCATTTCACTTGGTTTCACCCACTGGTCAAACTGCTCTTCTGTCAGGTAGCCCAGCTCCACGGCCACAGCCTTCAAGGTGGAGCCTTTCTTATGAGCGGTCTTGGCGATGGTGGCTGCTTTGTCGTATCCAATGTGCGGGTTGAGAGCGGTGACCAACATGAGTGACTCGTTCATGAGCTTGTTGATTCGCTCTGTGTTGGCCTGGATGCCCACCACACAGTTGTTGGTGAAGGAGACGGACGCGTCACCCAGCAGCCGTGCAGAGTTCAGCACGTTCTTGATCATCATCGGTTTGAAGACGTTGAGCTCAAAGTGTCCGTTGCTTCCTCCAATGGTGACAGCAACATGGTTTCCCATCACCTGGGCTGCAACCATGGTCATGGCCTCACACTGGGTGGGGTTCACCTTGCCCGGCATGATGCTGCTTCCTGGCTCGTTCTCGGGCAGGATGAGCTCCCCCAGGCCAGAGCGAGGCCCGGATCCCAGGAAGCGGATGTCGTTGGCAATCTTCATCATGCTGACAGCTACTGTGTTCAGAGCTCCACTCAGCTCCACCAGGGCATCGTGGGCTGCTAGAGCCTCAAACTTGTTAGGGGCGGTGACAAAGGGCAGGCCGGTGAGAGAGGCAACAGTGGAAGCTACTTTCTCAGCAAAGCCAATGCGGGTGTTGAGTCCTGTTCCTACTGCTGTGCCTCCTGCTGCCAGTTCATACACTCTAGGCATGGCAGACTTTACTCTCTCAATGCTGTACTTCACCTGTTGGACGTAACCGCCAAACTCCTGACCAAGTGAGAGTGGAACGGCGTCCTGAGTGTGTGTGCGCCCAATCTTGATGATATCTTTGAACTCTTCAGCTTTGGCAGCCAGAGCATCGTGCAGAGTCTGCAGGCCGGGCAGCAGGACCTGGTGGACCTCTGTGGCTGCAGCGATGTGCATGGCAGTGGGGAAAGTGTCATTGGAGCTCTGGCTCTTGTTGACATGGTCGTTCGGGTGGACCGGGTCTTTGGAGCCCAGTTTCCCTCCCAGGATCTCAATTGCCCTGTTGCTGATCACCTCATTGACGTTCATGTTAGACTGAGTCCCAGATCCAGTCTGCCACACCACCAGAGGGAAATGGTCGTCCAGTTTACCTGCCGAAACCTCATCTGCAGCCTGGATGATCGCATCTGCTATCTTTGGGCTCAGGCCGTACTCCTTGTTCACCTCAGCGGCCGCCCTCTTCAGGATCCCGAAGGCCTTGATCACTTGGATGGGCATTCTCTCGCTCGGTCCCCCAATCTTGAAGTTCATAGTGGATCTTACAGTCTGGGCACCGTAGTACTTGTCGGCAGGGACCCTGAGCTCGCCAAACGTGTCCCGCTCAATCCTGTAGTCCGAACAGGCCATCCTGGACGTGCAGAAGAGGAGTTTGGAGTTCACGCTGTGTGTTTGCAAAGTCAGGAGGTTGCAGTTTAACTGCTGGACGAGTTTCAGAGAGCGAAACATGGCTTCTCATTAGAGGTGAATCCGGGGGGAGGTCAGTGCAGCCTTCCACATTGTAATATGTCATTGGACGAGCAGGAAACTGATCGGGACTCCGCCAATAGAGAAACGCGAAAGGCGGAACTTCCGTTCGGGTCGTCGTATCGAGTGGAAACGATCAGGCCGCCACATCCGGATGAGTGAAGCTTCTCATTACATCACATCCGATATGACACACAGGCTCAGTTTGAGTTGGAAAATAAAAGTCTAAATAAAATCAAAACATTACATAATTTAGTATAATTTTCATGTAGTAGCTAATAAACTTTATAAACAACATTTAATACATAGACATTTTTTTGTGTTTTTGTCATTTTTATTGTGTGTGCTTTACAGAAAATCTTTGTTTTCAAGTTTTTTCAAATTAATAACTATATGTTAACAAGGAAACCCAACATGCACTATTTCATCAGAGAGATGGTTTATTGAAAAAGTAGACAATTTTCAGCTATGCACAAAATTTAGTTCCTTTTTAGTTCCTATCCTATTTGTTTGGATTTGGGTTTGGTGGACACCTTGACAATGAGAAGTGAGGTACACTGAAAATAATCTTATCCAGTTCATTTTAAGAGATAGATAGATATAATACTTTTATAAAACATTTTTATGAAACATTTTCATATTATAGTTTATTAATAACAAAAGTAATAAAACCTGTCATTTGCATGCTTTATATTAAAAATACATTTGGATTAAGGTTTGAGTGTTTTTTAATTTATTTTTTTTTTAAGCATCTAGTTTAAATTTCAGTACGTGGCTGCGAGTAGATAGCCTTTTATTTTGAAGCAAAGTACCCAGGCTCCACCGGAAGTATGTGGTGCGTGGTTGCTATCTTCTCGCCGCCGTCTCTTCTCGCGGTAACAGCAGTACGCTGTTAGCTTGCTAGCTAACACCATCGTTTCCAGGTTTCGTGTCGACCTGAAAACAGCAAACGAAGAGAGACACAGACGGGATACACATCCGACTGTCCTCCAAACCCGAGCTGCACAAAGGAGCAGGACAATGCCACACAACTTCCAGCCCGGAGACCTGGTCTTCGCTAAAATGAAGGGATACCCCCACTGGCCAGCCAGGGTAAGCAAGTAACAGCAGCCGGAGAGGCGGAGGGGGTGGGCTGCTCTGCATGGGACGCTGGAGAAGGTTGCCTGTGTATCTCCGGTTCTGTCTGACATGGACTCCCATCACACCGAGACATAACTTACCTTTTACCCGGCCATGAGGCTGCGTATGGGGCCCTCACTCAGCACCGTGCACCGGCGGTGTAATTTGCATGAGATGCTGTCGGCCTCATCTATGTGGAGACGTACAGCAGCAAAGCTAGCGATTATATTTTGGAAATGACGTTTTAGATACCCCCCCTCCACCACCACCACCCCCAAGACGACAATGCACCCCCTCCATGTTGAAACTTGTTTACTGTGCTTTGCACTTCCAAAGTCCTTTTGTAAGTTAAAAATCATCTATAAGCTTCTGTCTTATTGTGTATAGGTAATTAACATCAGATGATCATCAGAGTGAAATCCCAGCTCCAGAGAAAGCATATGTGATATTTCCTGTTTCACACAGTTTGGATCTTGTTGTTTACAGATTGAAGATGTAGCTGATGGGGCAGTGAAACCACCACCGAATAAAATCCCAATATTTTTCTTTGGGACACACGAAACGTGAGTTAAACACTATCAGCAGAGTGAAAAGTTTGTTGCTTATTTAGAACTGTCCAAAGTTAGATGACTGAAATTGTTTCTTTTTTATGTCTGATGGAAATTAGGAAATTATTAACTTGTGTAAATTTTCTTCATCTGTCATGCATGACTGGATTGACGGTGCCAAATTTAAATTAAGGCCCTGACTCGTGTACTTTTCAACTTGATTCCTTCTTTGCTAAAGCAGTGGTATGTGATGGAAACAAAAATCCTCACCGTTCTCACACCACCGCTTTGTGTCCTTTTGTAAAGTGTATTCTTTGCTGAAGGTTCACTGTTACCTGTAGACTTTTGTCAGATTGAGTGTGCGGTCTGTGTCAGAGAAAAGTGTTCACATATCCACCATTAAACATCTGTTTGCTTGCAGTATGTGAATTCATCACTAGGTGGCACCGTCTTCTGTAAATCTTGCTTAATAACTGGAGTGTAAACAGCCTTTTAATTCGGAACAGCATAGGTTTTGTTATTTTTAAACAGATCATTTTTGGTGGGTTGATTGTTGAACATTTCTCAATTTGTCTGTTTTGCAGAGCATTCCTTGCACCAAAAGACCTTTTTGCCTATGAAAAGTACAGAGAGCGCTATGGCAAGCCCAACAAAAGGAAGGGATTCAATGAAGGTTTATGGGAGATCCAGAACAATCCACATGCCTCCTACAGTGCCCCGCCTGTAGTAAGTCACCCTGATATCCTGAAGTATTTACCTAGCCATCTTGTCATTTCCACAAAAAGATACTGCAAATATTTAGTTACCAAAAGTGTCTGTCAATTTTGTCATCCACTTGTTTGAATCTCAGACTCCTTCGTTGTTTGTAACCATAATTTAATTGAATTTTAGACACCATTATGTCCATTGGTTTCATTTACTAATTACTAATTACTTTTTTCTAATTAAAGTTACGAGTACACTGGTACACAGCTGAAGGAAAGGTGTCATGGAACTGCAACTTCATCCAGTGATAAAGTGGCAAGGAGGCTGGATTTATAGACTGCCACTCATTTTTGTGAACATTTTCTTATTGTGGTTGATCTGCAGCCAGCCAGCTCATCTGACAGTGAAGGGAACAACGCAGGAGGAGGAAGTGATGAAGACGAGGATGATGACGAAGTTGCAGTTCCTCGGAAAGCAGACTCAGGAAGTGAAGTCGATTCAGATTCTGAGAGTGAGGACCGTGGAAGGGGAGGGGGAGTGAAGCGAAAGCCACCAGCTCCCAAGGTAGTTCAGATATTGATTCTCATTTATGATTGAATCCTACCACCACAACACAAATGACTGTTATTGATATAAATACAAAAAGACACATCGTAAATGGAACTATGATGCCATGATTTGTTGGAGCTCAGCTACATTGTTTGAGTTTGACAGGTCAGATTGTTTGGTTTACAAAACTGCCTAGCTAAAAACATTTTCAAAATATTTTTTTTATTGCTTGAGTGTGTGTGTTTTGTTTTTTGTTTTATAATTATTATTTTTTTTTTTTTTTTAGCGACCTCCTCCTCCAAAAAAGGTTCGAGGCTCATCTAGTGACAGAGATGAAGAGAGTGGCTCCCCCTCTGAATCAGAACCCACACCTTCAGAATCTGACTCCGGAAAAAACAGTGACCAGGTAATTACACACATGCATGGTAGGATTTTGGGTTCTCTGCAATGAAACAATCTATAAATATCACACATTTGTTTTTGCAATAGGACTTTACTCCAGAGAAGAAAACTGGTGGAAGAGGTGGAAAGAAAACAGGAGGCAGATGGAAGAAAAAGGTGAGTCATTTGTCCTGTAATGCAGTAAAAATGTCTTGAATATTTTACGTGATAATGGTTGTTGAGATCTACTCTTCTAATCCATTTTCTGTGTGATCTTTCAGAAGGCTTCATCCGACTCAGATTCGGACTCGGGGTCAGGGTCAGAAAAGAAAGTAGTTGACAGCGACTCAGAAGATGAGAAACCTCGACCGGCTCTGTCAGGCTCAGAATCCCAGTCTGGTTCAAAGTCTGAATCAGACTCTGAGCCGCCTCCTAGGAAGGGCCCCCAGGCACGCAAAAAAGGTGCAGTCTGGTTTATATATCAGTCAAAGCTTCATGCTAAATTGTAGCTATATATGTGATTTGCTATTGGAGGGATAGTTTCTTGCCTTTCTATTTGTTCATGTAAATGTGCCATGTACATTTTATGTTTTTTCTTCCAACAGAGAAACCTGCACCAAAGCCTCGCGCACGAAAACCCAAACCTGCCCCGGCAAAACGAGCACCGTCATCATCCTCTGACAGCGACAGGTCAGGCTACACATTAATATCCTAAAAAGAATTTCAAAATGCATTTTAAACTTGGTGTAAATGTTACCATCAGGGTTGCTGTATTTTTATTCATTTATTTTTTTTTTTCTTCCAGTGATAGTGAACCCGACCGCATCAGTGAATGGAAGAAACGTGATGAAGAACGCAGGCGAGAGCTGGAGGAGCGCCGGAAAAAGGAGGAGGCAGAGGAGCTCCGTCGGCTACGTGAGAGAGAGAAAGAGGAAGAGGATAAAAAGAAAAAAGACAAAGATAAGGGTAAAAAAGGGAGCGATAGTGACAGCAGCAGTAGCTCAGATGAAGGTGTAGATGATCACCCATTGAAGAAGTCAAAGAAACCCCCTCCACCTCCAATCCCTGCACCCTCTGACTCTGATTCTCCACCACCAGCTGAGGTATTGTGGCTTACAGGAAATAAAAAAACTAAACAAAACATTTCAAATTAACAAATTCTTTTTACAAATGAGCTTCTTGTGCTATTCTCATTGAAAGATGAAGAAACCACCCAAAAAGTCAGACAACCAGAAAAAGGTAAGAATAAAAAAAGAAAAGGAAAGAAAAGAAAGAAAGGAGAAAGAGCTAAAAGAGAAGAAAGCCAGGCGGTCAGAAGAAAAGTCCAGAGCAAGGTGAGTGCATCACAAAGAACAGACACATGTTTTGCAAACCTCATTAGGATAATGCCTTGCCTTAATATATGAAGATGACAGAGTACCCCTCTATCTTAGGTCTAAGCCTGAAAAACCCAAACGCAAACCAGAGAGGCTGCCAGAGAAGAAAGTGGAAAAGAAGAAAGGTCAGTGTCTCATACATTAACACTCAATACACACATGTACTTCTCTTGTTTTCTGCAGCTCCAGTAGTGACTGCCGTGCAGACCTATTTATACAGGTTGAGACCATGCAGCACTATCCTACATGCTGGAGTTATGCTTACTGTTTCAGTGAAAAGAAGAGTGGTAATTCAGTACAGTGCAATGACTGTTAATTTGTGTTTCCATATGCAGAGCCATCACCAGAGGAACGGCTACAGAAACTGCACACAGATATAAAGTTTGCACTAAAGGTGGACAACCCGGTAAGTTCCATCAATGGCTATTGTTTCATACAAATGTTCAGCTCCTCTTTTCAACTTTAAAAACAAAATTTTGATGTAATTGTGTGGTTTTTTTAGGACATAGAACGATGTCTACAAGCCCTGGCAGAGCTTGAAGCTGTGCCTGTCACCAGCCAGATCCTCCATAAGAATGCTGAAGTCATTGCCACATTAAAGAAGGTACATTTGGCTGTCATTAGACACAGTAAACCACATGTTTCAAACTATACAAAATGGTGTGTACAATTGTGCAAAAAACAAAAAAAAAAAAGCATTCTACTGGCCAAATTATTTTGCTCCCGCTGTGTTGTTTTGTACTTTGTTTGGCTTGTTTAATATGTTGTATTGCATTTACTGTGCTGAAACATCATTGAGATGCAACAATGAAGATATATAACATCGATACAAGGTGTTATTAGTGGAACATCTGCCCATCTCATCTAATGTGGAATGCTTCTATTTATTTCCTTATTTATTTTACAGTGTTGTTGAAAATCATTCTTTCCATTTTAATCCATGTATTTTTGTTTTTTGTTACAACAATTTAGATACGGCGGTATAAAGCCAGCACTGCAGTTATGGAAAAGGCTAGTGAGGTTTACAACAAGTTAAAACTTCGCTTTGTGGGCAAGGCAGATGTGGCAGCTAAACCTCCAACAGAGAACAAGGAAGCAGAGGATAATGAAAAGGACACACAAGGCACAGGTAAAGAGACACATTTTGGATTGAATAGTAATCTGGATTCTACATTACTTTTCACCAGGCTTGGCTTATCCATGCATATTTATGATAATCTTAATTTGCCTTTTCTAGACTCCACTCCAGTAAATGGTGAATCTGAGCAGAAAAAGGATATGGAGACAGAGGAAAAACCAAGATCGCCGGCCGAAGAGGAGAGTAATGAGAATACTCCCTCAAGTCCAAACAGGTGAACATTCCATTTGAAACGATGTTCAGTATATCTGCTGCTCTTTCATGTTTTCTAGCATCTGAAATGACATTACAGGCTTGCTATGGCTAATCAAAGACAGTAATTCTCCCCCGGAGAAGCGTCATATGTATACAGTTTACTTTCCATTGTAATCAACAGCAGTAGTTGTGACTACCTATGCGCTTTCTTTGTAGACGGACCCCAGACAGTCCTGCTGAACAACAGACACACAGCTACGAGGAAGCTGGTAACTCCATCTCTTCAGAGGTGGAACCACCTGCTGTTGAAAGTTAAAGGACCCTTAACCACCAATGCAGTGGACCAAGTACTAAAAGATGGAGGCCTCTTTGTCTGACATCATACAGTTCTACACACTCAAAAACGTTGCAGCACACCCCCAGCCTTTCCTACAGTATCTGTTACATCATTGTTGATGTTTTGGATATTTTGTACTATAATGATATCAAGCCAGAAGCCCCCCGTTAGCCCCACCCTTTAGCCCATTATTTATCCCAACAAAAAGGAAAGCTTAACAGTGTGATAGTATTTGGCGAGGCGTGAACCTCTCTTATTTCTGAAATATACTTTTCCTTTTATACGACACTCTGCCCGCCCCAGATCCTCAACCCAAACCTCTGCTCGTGTATTCTTTCTATCACATGAACTCTTACTTAGGTCTGTCACACTGTATGCATATTGAATGATTACTTTTTAGCACCTCTAACCGGATTTTAGGCTGGAGTAGTATGAGATCACACTTTCATGATTCTTGTGGGGATATTGGGTGGAAATGGAGTCCTGCTGTTAATTTTTCGCTATGAAGATTTTGTGCAGCCCATACATCTGTTGACTTCTTCTTTTGTTTATATATATATATATATATATATATATATAAACTACAAAACATCACAAAGGCCTCTTGTCTGTGTGTAGGGCATTGTGAGAGTGGTGAAGTACTATTTGTGAGTCTTTTATGTTTAGTATTTTTTTAATTATCTGGTTTCGATCCAGTTAATACCAGTCTGACATGTAAAGCAATGCATTGAGTCACTTAAAAAACTGTTTTCCAACTGAGGTCCACCTACTTTTTATAGCCTCGTTTTCAGATATTTGCCTCTACAGTTTTGTCTCAAGTAATGATTGCTGTGGAGTTACACACCTTGCACTCTCATCTCTCTGTAGTGTCTGCATTCAGTGTTGCATAATAAATGGAATAAATGTACAGATCGAAAACTGCCCTCACAAGCAACTGAGATCTCATGTAGCTGCAGCCTATTTTGACATTTTCTCGTCATATGCATACAACAGGTGTTTTTAGTGCTCTGTAAATTGGTAAAGCATTTCTATCACTTAGTTGAGACTTGAATAAAAATCTCAGCATGGTTTTGTTTTCATCTCATTTCTTGGTGTCTAAACTTTCCTTCTAACCTATTTGCTGCTACCGTACTGTTACATTTCGGGAATTTGCCTGCAAGACAACGAGCAAGATTTTATATTATTATAATGAAAACATTGAATATTAAAAAAAAAAAAAAAAAAAAAAAAAAAAAGGATGGGAGGGTAGACCTTTAATTTTACCGCATCCCACATGAGAATCTCGCATAATACAGAAGTCAGCTGACTTTAGACGCCATTTTGTCAGCCATTTCCTACACTGATCCGCTGCCAGAGTCTCTGCACGGCACGGGACGCCCCGTCTGGCCTCAGCTTCGTCTCCCCGGGCCCGGTAGACAGCAGCGGACCCTGCGCACACGGCACCCGGGTGGATGAGAGACAGTCTAGCGGGTCGGTCGGCACCCTCTAGACCTCCGCACGGCGCTCGGCCCCGCAGGACTCACGGGAGCGGCACAAGTCACGGACGGACATGGCTCTGAAGATCGTCAAAGGGAGCATCGATCGGATGTTCGATAAAAACCTCCAGGATTTAGTACGTGGCATTAGGAATCACAAGGAAGATGAGGTAAATTAAACCAACAACGACCGATTTCACCCGAAACGTGTTTAACTCCCATTTTCACAAACGTTTAAAAACAAAACAAACAAACAAACTAAAAAAAAAAAAAAAAAAAACAACCTCGGCTCGTTTTGCCGTTACCGTTATCGCCGACCAGTTAGCTACCGTTAACGGCTAACGCTAAGCTAGCACCTCGTCAAAAACAGGCGATATGTCCTCAGCAGTCAGCGGAGCCGCCTGCAGGCTCACCGAGCCTTGGTTAGGGCGGTTGGTACGGCCAGTAACTTCACAGGAAGGCTGCATGTCGTGCTTTTTAAACAGGTGAGCTGAGGTTGCTGCTAACCGCTAGCTAACCGGGCTAACTGGGAGCCAGTGAGAGGAAGCGGCTGGGTGGTTTGTCATTTACCGGGATACTCTCCCGGATCACACCTGAGGGGTGCTGGTGCAGACTCCTTCCTGTTTGTGTCTGTGCTCTGCCGGTGACACCGGAGTCAGTTCAGCAACTGAATGGATGAACAGCTGCTTTGTTGACAGTTTGTAGGTGCTTCCTCTGAAAAACGCAGAAATGACCTATGGTGTTTCTGTGAAGATGCATCTCGTAGAAACTTCTAAATGGTGTGAAATGAATCACAGAGCAGCTCGTCTTGAACCCTCTAACCCTCTGTGGGTGAGGACAGACTCCTGGTTTCATTACAGACCTGCTCCAGACCTGCTCCAGACCTGGGATGGGCCGTTAGAGGGCACTGTTTGGGGCAGCCACGTTTCCATCTGTCACACCAGGCTTCGTTTTTCATGAAAGCTCAAAGTTGGATGTGTCTTAGCAGGTTCCTGCTGTAAAACGCTGTCAGGTTGTGACATAAGGTGGGTTTCAAGCAGGGTGATGATGTGCACACCCACTCAAGCTGCAGGTCAGGTGTGAAATGTAGAGCAGGCATGTCTAAACTGAGGGTGGCTTTTCAATGGGATTTCTTTCTTGTGTCAGATTTGGCCCAATTCCCATTTCATCAGGGAAGCAATTTATATGCGTGTGTTGAAACCAGCAGGCAAACGCATTATTTTGTGGTTTTACATCATTTAGGTTGTGTCTTTATGGTAAAAAGAAAACTAAGCCCTTAGATTAGCTATTCTGTACCAGGCCACCAGTGTTTGATCTCTTCATTCACTGTACAGTTCAGCAGTAGTAACCCAACCAGGGCAGCCCAGATAAGATGGTGGTTGCCCAGTCAACAGTGGATAGTTTGCTGAAATATTCATATGTTGTGCGTGTGTATGTGAGTGTGTCATGTGGTGGCATAAGGTGGATCTAAAACAGACCTGACTGTGTGTTGACTTATCCCGGCCAGCCCACAGTTTCTCATACACTGTTGTTTGTCTTCCACATATGCGCTAAGTCTGCACAGTTCATTCATTCATTCATTCGCTTGCTCTCCCACACCTTTAGAACAACAGACTTATTGAATAAAGGTGTGTGGATGTCAAAAGTGTGTTTCAAGGAAATTACCAATAAAAATGACCTGCCTGTTTGTGATAGTTGTCTGTTGAGAGTAAAGGCGCAGCTTTAGTTTGCATTGGCGAACAGCAGGTCTGCTTATTTTTAATTAAAAACTACATGCCTGCCTCTGTATCTTCAGCTTGGCTTGCATTACTGGCAGAAAGGCTATGCATCAGCCGTGGGACAACTATTTCAGTTATTTCAATGGGCTCTGAATTGGTCATTGAAGAAGCATGAGATGGAGAAGTAGTCCTGTGTGTCTCTGTCATCGCATGTTTAAACCTTCCCTGCCTGCCCTCATGCCCTTCTGGTTCCTCCAAGAGCAGCAACAGGAATCAGCCCCCTCCCTTGTCACTGTGCTGTCTCATGACTGCACACACATGACCAGCACACTCTCTCAGTCTAAACAACTGTGTGTATGTGATTTGCATGGGTTCTTCTCAACAATGGGTGACTGATTGCCTTGTTTGAGTTCGTCCTCCACTGTTTTTTTTTTTTTTTAAAGGCTTCAGTGGATGGAAGAGCTGTTACCTTTTAGACCCATATAAAAAAATCTGTGTTGAGCAATGGTGTATTTAAAATGACAGCTCTTATATAATACATTTTGCTAGGTAGGCATGAATTGCTTGTTTCCTGGGCTTGAACAGATTGAGCAAGTGTAGTAATAAGTGTGTTTCACTCATAAGGCTATGTGTGACGACAGTATCATACAGGAGTGATACTGTTTTATGTTTTTGGAAGGAGTGTTTTGGTCTTTATGCCACAGCTGCATGCAAGATATAAACTGCAACTGTGAACAGGGCACCAAAATGATATGTTTTAGTGCAATCCATGTATTTAATTTGTTTAACTTTGGCATAACCTTTAATTCCAGAACCAATCACTTGTTGCTTGAATTTAACTAATGGTGAAATGAACAGGCCCTTTCCCACAGAGTAAGAAAGGTTTGGCTAATGCTGGAAGCATAATAAGAGATGAAATTTACACAATTACTTTGACTTCATTGCCACGTCTGCTGGTTACTATCACAGATAGAAAAAAAGAAAAAAGGCAGATCAGGTTTTTCCATTTGGTTTGTGATGCTTGGAACCAGCCTCCAATTCTATCTATCACTTCACCTAATTCAATTTGATGTCTTTTGTTTGCCCTTTCCATTGTCTGCCCTCAGGCCAAGTACATCTCCACATGCATCGATGAGATCAAACAGGAGCTCAAGCAGGACAACATCGCTGTCAAAGCCAATGCTGTGTGCAAGCTCACCTACGTAAGATACCCTCCACCAATTCACTGACTCTTTCTGTGTCACACTTATTTATACACAGGCACAATAAACTCAGACAGACTGATTTACTGTCTGTCTGTGGCTCATAGTGTAACCTCATCTGTGTTCTTGAAGGTGTTACTCAATATTCTCTCAAAGATTTACATCCAAACATTTATTTGCAGTTTGATTATGTGGTTAGAAAATATGTTCTTATACATTGCTATGTTTTAAATACATTTAATTAAAAAAATTTAAGTCAGCCACAGTTTTTTTCCCAATATTATGACCAACAATATGTTTAAACATTTTTATATTCTGCAGGTGTGGCAGAGACACCCTTAAATATAAATTTTTGTCAAATCACATTGATTATAGAAGGCAACCACGCGCAGACTTAAGCTTTTGAATGTTATCTCCACTGTTCAATCAGTATTCGACAGGAGGCTGTTGCTTTGGCAAAGGCTTTCACTGGGGGGAAGAAGAAGTGACCAGATAAAAACCATCTCATACATTTGAAAACAATGTACAGAGCTGCATGTGAATACTTTTATCACTGAGTGAGAGAGAAAGGAACCACTATTTATTGAGAATAGTGTACAGTACTTCATCTATTTATAGCCTTGGCCTGCATTTTGCCGAGCTGATACTGGACCTTTTTTTTTTTTTTCCTCTTTTTTTTGAGAGCCTTCAGCTCAAATAATTCAAGGGACAGCTTAGAGCCCCTCTCCTCCTCCACTTATTCACCAACATCTCTCTCTCTTTCCTGTGTTACAGCTTCAGATGCTGGGCTATGATGTCAGCTGGGCTGCTTTCAACATCGTTGAAGTCATGAGCTCCTCTAAATTTACATACAAGGTACAACTGCAATATGAAAATTAAAAAGTCCTTGAATTACTCAGAGCACATCAAGTGCAGAGATGCCAGAACATGTCAAGTACTTCTTGTCATTGGTGAAGAAAAATGTGAGATGCAAAAGAAAACCACAGTTTGAGTCCAAGCTCCCAGAAATGGCACAAGGAATAGTCACAGCAATTTTTAATACTCTGTAAATATCTATTGAGCTACTGCAAGTTGAAAATAATAGGATCGTATATTATGTAGTTACATTGTGAAATACATAGTTCTCTCTGGTTATTGTCTCCTTTCTACAGAGGATAGGCTACTTGGCAGCATCACAGTGCTTTCACGAGAGCACCGATGTCATCATGTTGACAACCAATCAGATCCGAAAGGTCAGTTACAATCTTAGTCAAGAGATATTTAAAGAGCACACAAACAGGTATTCATTCCTCAGCTAACCTTTTCTGTCTGTTGGACATCCAGGATCTCAGCAGCCCCAACCAGTATGACACAGGTGTTGCCCTCACTGGCCTCTCCTGTTTTGTAACCCCTGACTTGGCTCGTGATCTGGCCAATGACATCATGACCCTGGTGAGTCTGAGAGTATGAGAAAAGATTTGTCTTCTATCAACATCCCACCCCCAACTTCTCCATCTTAATTACCCCCAGATGATTACAGTCAAGAAAAGATGGTACTCCTTTTCCCATTTTTGACATTTTTTGCGGCTTTCTCTCCCCAGATGTCCCACACTAAACCTTACATCAGAAAGAAAGCAGTGTTGATCATGTACAAAGTGTTTCTCAAGTACCCAGAGTCCCTGCGCCCTGCTTTTCCCAGGCTCAAGGAGAAACTGGAAGATCCAGACCCAGGTATTGGAAATGTGCACCACATTCTCTCGTACAATCACAAACTATTTGCATCAATTTTTGATTTTCTAGAAGAAAATTTTCTTTTAGTTATTTTTTTGTGTCTGCCTCCTGTTTTGAACCAAATAAACTTTTTCTCCTTCCAGGTAGCTAAACCATAAACACTGCTGGCACTGCCGGTGATGGGCTTTTTCTATCACCTGAACCCTGTGAATTATTAAGCAGCCAAGAATATAAGATCAAGGAAGGTTCATTTGTGATTCTGTTAGGGCTGTTTGGGAATATACAGACGTCTTTAGCTGAACAATTTTAGTTGCACAGCCAAAAAAATCTCTCAGTACATTTATCTGGTTTTATTGCATATAACAAGGACTTTGCCAGTGGTTTTCCTCGCGATTACTCTTTGTTAATGAGTCAGTGTTCACCCGTGTTAGGGCCCCGAAGTGCTTTATCCTGAAAATAAAGGTGGCCTCCAACTGATGTCAAAAGGGCATTTCTATGGTTCTGTAAAATGAAAACAAATCAACCTTTTTCTACAGTTTAAAATCTGGAAAAGTTCACTAGTTCTAGGCACAAAATGCCCACACGTACCATGAAAGATAAGGGTCTAAATTATACAGTATATCATTTTTCTTTACCTTTACCTGCCATTGTTTTTGAGTAACAGTTAATTCGACATTGCTGACTAAAACACAGATCAATTTTTAATCGTCACTGTTCCTGTCTGCTTTGTTTTCTTCTCTTTAGGTGTCCAGTCAGCAGCAGTAAACGTTATCTGTGAGCTTGCCCGGAGAAATCCGAAGAACTACCTGTCTCTGGCCCCGCTTTTCTTCAAACTCATGACCTCCTCTACTAATAACTGGGTTCTCATTAAGATCATCAAGCTGGTTAGTGAACACCACAGTGTTTAAGTGTTGCTCAATTGCATTGGACACTTAGGCCCAATCCCAAAGTTCACCCTAGTCACTACCCCTAGCCCTCACCCACTATCCCTTTGTAATCTTCCCTAGGAATTGGGACACCACTTGCTACGTCACTGTGTAGTTTATGTTCGGGCACGCAAGCGACTGAGTAGAGCCAGGAGCAACAAGGAGTCTACAGTTGCGATCGGTTGCGTTTGTTTTTTTTTTTGTTTTTTTTTTTTTTTAGCATTCATCAAGCTTTGATTGATAAATAAACCAAGTGATACACGGAGAAGAATATACCATCGACGTCTGTTGTCTCTTGTGAATTTTTTTTTTTTGGTTTTTCTACTCCAACCTCTCCACATTCTCTCACCCTCTGGGGGTCGCCATTGTTGTTTGATTCAGTATGCAAATAATGACATAAAGCATTCTGGGAAATTTTCACTGGCCCTTCCTCGGGAAGTCAGCATCTGAAAACCCTCAATCTGAAGGGCTAGATTCATAGCCCCTACCCCTCGTTATGCTCACTACCGCGACATGAAAAAGGAATTGGGACACCACTACCCTCACGGGAATGTGGAAAATTTAGGGGTGGGGCTAAAAAGTAGGGGTAGTGGTTTATTGGGACTGGCCCTTTCACTATTGCACACAGTTTTACATGGATAAATCCATCAGAAAAGAGGAATTGATTCTAGTTCCTCTTCCAGTGCTGTCCTCAGGAGACTTAGTTGTTTTGCAGTTGCACTTCAGAAAAATCTTTGTTTATATCCAAAAAACTGCCTTGTGTGAAAACAATTAATTTATTTTAAATATGTTGTGGTATTTTTTTATTTTTGTTTTTTCAACAGTTTGGTGCCCTCACACCACTTGAGCCTCGATTGGGGAAGAAGCTGATTGAACCTCTGACAAACCTAATCCACAGGTGAGATGAAACTAACAATTCTAAGCATTTCCACAGATGGAAAAGTAGTTGGATGTGATGAATCCAACAATAATAATCTGCTCTCCCTCTCTGGCTTCTCTCTCTCTTGCCTCATCCTTATATCTCACAGTACCTCTGCCATGTCTCTGCTGTATGAATGTGTCAACACCGTGATTGCAGGTCAGTGCTGTTATCCTGTCATCAAAGTAGTGGTCTCCTCAGCTTAGTGTGTGTACAGTATTGCAATGAACATGAATCTTTGGCATTGATTTATTTATTTTACCTCCATGTTCAGTCTGTTTTCAGACATCAGTTTGTAAACTCTGCTGGGCTCTGTTACCTAGTATGCACTAATTAATTGGAAATTTTTTCTTAACTGCAGATTTGGTTTTTTCCATCTCACAAACATTTAGCTCCCATTCAGCTCTAATTGAATCTTTCCCTGCATTACAGTGTTGATTTCCTTGTCCTCTGGGATGCCTAACCACAGTGCTAGTATCCAGGTAAGGCTGAAGCCTGAGTCCACACCTCTATCAGCACTTTGATGAGGTTATCTTTTATTAACCCTTTCCATTCCAGTTGAATCATAATGCATGCTTTCACCATTTCCTTTTTGTTCACACGTCTGTCTGTCCAAACATAGATTAAGTACAAAGCAAATTTCAGACAGGCAAGCAAAATTGTTTTCATTTTCACAAATGCATAAAAATCAATTTTGCACCATTTCCTCACCTTTTCTTTGTCTCATTTCTTTGTGCCCCTCTGCTGAGACTGAAACTGGTGTGGAAAGGTTAACAGTGACATTAATGGCTCTCTACTTCTCCCCTTCTGTTTTCCCCTGCTGTCCCTCTCTCCCTCTCTCCCTCAGCTCTGTGTGCAGAAACTGCGAATCCTGATTGAAGACTCGGACCAGAACTGTGAGCCCTCTGTCAATGCCTGCAGTGTGTCATTTTCTCATTGTCTGCGTGTTTCTGATTATGGAACAGTCCGCCCTTTTAGACAATATTAACTTCGACCCCTTGACTCTGGATAACTCGAACTTCTTCACAGTTCCATTTTCAATCAGTTGGCCTGTTTGGAATATCATTTCACTTAGGTCACAGCAGCGTAAGCTCAATAGATTACAGACAGAGAATTTAAAAACATAGAGCTGTTTTTTTTTTCTCAGGTATTATGAAACATGGGATTTTTATAAATATACTGTGCTAGCCACCCCCAGTTGTGCATCCAGTCATTCGAGTTATCTGGATCCCTTGTACATAGATTATTAGTTATGTGTGTGAAGTAGACTAGACGTCTGGTGCCTGTGAACCTGTGGTTTAAGGTTTTCTTTATCCACTTTCCAATACATTAATAGGTAAAGGAGTGAGAGAGCAGATCTTTCTAGGGTTTTAAAAATATTTAATTGATGAGGTCGACAAGGTAAAGTAACAGCTTGGGCCACTTGACTTTTGTATGAAGTGCCAATTGGAAACTGAATTTATCTCAAGCAACTTTCCAAAGAGAGCTGGTAGAGAGTTGCTAAATGAATTTATTTACAGAGACCCAACAGTTCCCACCAAGAGCCAGCACTTGGAGATAGTGGCGATACAAAATTTTAAAATGGAAATCATGCTTGAATGCAGAAATTCGAACTAGACTCAGGTTGGATGACCATTTACCTTCACCAGTGGGGGTGAAAGAGTATGATCATATGAAGTAATAACAACAACAGCAACAACAGTTGTGTTAACAGTAATGCTAAATCACATATCAGCACAGGAAGCTCATAGCTGGTAACAATATTTGAAGTCTGCCATTCTTCAAAACAATTTGGTAAACAGATTTAAGTTTAGCTGGCATGGCTGAAAGAAAGCCAGCTGACTTACCTGCAGTGTCCTCCTTAATGCATTAGATGTAACATGTAGTACAGGTTTTGGATGCATTATGTGTTGCTGCCGGAATCAGAGTGGGTGTATTACGTTAATTTAGGATTATGTGAAGTTGTGTCTTGAGTTTTTTATTTTTAACCCCCCCCCCCAAAAAAATATATATATTTAGATTCCATTCATTTTTCTACAGTAGATGTAGATTTCTTGTCTCCTGGAACTACACTGCGTCCTTCTCCCTGGTCATTTGTGCAATGTATTCACCACAGTGACCAGCCTCGCCTCGCCTCACCCCATGGTCACTACCACACATGCACTTATTGATTCATGAACCTGGCATTTGTCGCTGAGACTTTAGATGATCGATAGACTGCTGTGATTCAGCAGTTTTCTCAATTTTAAACATCTTTTTGGTGAGTAGGAAATGTTTCCTGAGATACAAGGAAGGATAAAGCAAAACACAACTACTGTGTCTAGTGTGTGTGTGTCCTGTGTGTATATGTTTGTATGTCCTTTCCATTGTTTTGTGTTTTTTGTGTTCCTTTCCTTTTGGTATTTAATTACCACTTTTTATTTTTTATTTTTATTGTATTTCAGACGAAAAAAAGTTCATACTATATTTACATTTAACCATTTTCTATATACAACTGGTGAGGGCTTATTGTGACATTAGATGTATGGCAGTTAAGTGTACTTTGAAACACATTATCAAATAATTCAGGCCAAAATAGATCTGTCCCCTAGAAACTATGGGCCTGCAAAGAAAATAAAGTTTCTACAGTAATATTGTATTTTTTTTTAATTGCCACATTGACAATAAAGTAAGGATAGTCATATATAAACGAGAGGTTTTGTTTGTCAGTGCAGGGAAAAATGTCAAAGTAAGAAAATAAATACTTTTTTCTTCTTGAGACTGAGAATACAGGGTACACATATGTCTGATTTTGAATATACTAAGGCTGTGGGTTTTTTTTTTTTTAAATAGTGAAGTATCTGGGTCTTTTGGCCATGTCAAAGATCCTGAAGACCCACCCCAAGTCGGTGCAGTCTCATAAGGACCTCATCCTCCAGTGTCTGGACGACAAGGATGAGTCCATCCGTCTTAGAGCTCTGGACCTGCTCTATGGCATGGTATGGAACCAAAGTTTGGGCTTTAACATCACTAGCTATTTTTAACTCTGAGTTGTTTTGTTAAATATATTCAGAGCCAGGTTGTCATTCAAAACAACCAGCCTTTGTTCTGTCCTTTGAAAAAAGTGATTTTTACTGATGGAAACTAAGTTGTTCTCTTGTAGTTCTAAAGCTGGTTTTCTTTTTCTCTATTTTATTTATTTATTTTTTATAAATGTTTGCTTTTTTTCTTTATCATTAAAACTCTAGATTTTCATTTATGCCTTAAACTTTGATGATTGATGAACTGGTATCTCCCCTCTCCAGGTATCCAAAAAGAACTTAATGGAGATTGTAAAGAAGCTGATGCTGCATGTGGACAAAGCAGAGGGAACCACCTACAGAGATGAACTTCTCACCAAGATCATCGACATCTGCAGTCAGAGCAACTACCAGTACATCACCAACTTTGAATGGTCAGTTTCATTGCTAGTAACTTCATACAAGGTCGGTCGTATAGTTGTTGGGTTGTTGTCTGTTTTGTGTTTTGTTTCTTGGTGTCCAATATGATATTCCTCTTCGGTAAATGTCTCAGCAATGCTTCTGTATTTTCTCAACAGGTACATCAGTATCCTGGTGGAGCTCACCCGATTAGAGGGCACGCGGCATGGACATCTCATCGCCTCTCAGATGCTGGATGTAGCTATTAGGGTTAAAGCCATCCGAGCTTTTGCTGTCGCCCAGATGGCCACTCTGCTGGACAACGCCCACCTTCTTACAGGCAACATGCAACGAAATGGCATTTGTGAAGTGTTGTATGCTGCAGCCTGGATCTGTGGAGAGTTCTCAGAGTATGTTTACTTCTTCCTTTGCTATGCAGTTACATGATCACTGGTATAAAAAGAGGCTATACTACCACTCAAGACCAATAATAGTATACAACCTGCAGCAGACCTGCATAAAGAAATCGTGAGGGTAAAATGATAGTAGTAGGATATCCTATTACCTTAGTTTTCTGTTACAATGAATCTACAGGTAAATGGCTGAAATTTTGCTCATATACCGGTCTTCACATTCCTTTATTATTTTAGTATAACAACACATCCCTTGCAGCCAAACTTAATTAACATGTTCTTATACATACAGTTAATCCGTGACTCTCAATTGGACTCATGTATTGAGATGTAGTGAGCAATAAACCAGTAATGACAGAAATACTCCACTCTTTTTAGACACTTGGAGAACCCAATACAGACACTGGAGGCCATGCTACGGCCTAAGGTGGCTACTTTGCCAGGCCACATACAGGCAGTGTATGTGCAGAACGCAGCCAAGCTATTTGCCACTGTGCTGAAGGGCCAGGAGGGGAACACCGACAGCACAGCTGCACAAGAAACCAGCCAGCTGATGATCGATAGGTTACCACTTTTTGTGCAGAGCGCCAACCTTGAGGTGCAAGAGAGGGTAAGAGAGGAGGAGCTCCGTGATTGAGAAGCTTCAAACATGTTTTCCTTTGCCAAAATTGTAGTATACAATAGCTGTTTACTTCTGGCTTTGATTATGTACGTCCCAAAGTGACACCCTTTGATAAATACCTGTGCGAATTTAGATAACTGACATTCACTGACTGTCACTGTCTTCAGGCATCTTGCATCCTGCAGCTTGTCAAGTACATCCAGAAACTACAACAGAAAGATGTAGAAGTAGCGGAGGAAGTCAGCGCTCTGTTTGCTGGAGAGCTCAATCCTGTAGCTCCCAAGGCACAGAAGAAAGTGCCTGTTCCTGAAGGGTATGTATGCTCTGGCCATCAGGCGCTCAGTGCTTAGTTGACATGACTGCATTTTTTAGCCTGTTAAGTAAAATTCAAGGAGTTTGTTTTGGAATTTTTTTTTGTGTGGACAAGCAAGAATCACTAGGACACTGATAATTTCCTGCAGTTGTTTTTCTTGCGCTGTGTCATGTAATTTTTTTTCTTTTTTTTTTTTTGTAGTCTGGACCTGGATGCCTGGATCAACGAGCCTCCATCTGAGAGCGAGTCTGAGGACGAGCAGCCCAAGGCTATTTTTGCCAAGGAGGAGCCCAAACACTCCCGCCCCCGTCACACAGAGGTGGATGAGAAGGAGCTGGCAAGGGTGAGCTTGTCAATGATTGTAACATTGCAGAATTCATAAGAATTACTTTTAAGAGTAGTTCAGAACTTCAATACTGAATGTAAGCCAATTTTGAAGTCCTGAATTCGTTTTGAAATGAAATATTTTTATTTAACAGCTTTGAGGAGATTATCTTTAAATGTTACGTCACTCAGTAAAAACCCAGACAAGAGCGATAATCAGTCTAGCTGTAATCGTTCAAATTTTATTTCCCAAACAAACAATATAAGCAATATTGATCTTCTTAGAGTTCTGCTGTTAGTAAATCTGGTTCCCCATGTGGTTTTCCTTAAGTACTGAGACATACTCTTCTTTATTGATGCAATGTATGTGTTAATGCTGTTCTTTAATCTCAGAGGAGAGAAGCCAGAAAGCAGGAGCAAGCCAACAACCCGTTCTACATCAAAGCCTCCCCATCGTCTCAGAAGGTGTGCTTACTTCACATTACTCTATTTATACGCTATTTATACAGTTTGCATGTCTCTATTTAATCCAAGTAATTTAATATGTCACTTGTATAATAAATCAAATATTTTTTTTCCTTTTACAGGTTTACCAGGACACCCCTGGAGTGGAACACATTCCAGTGG
The DNA here is from genome assembly GCF_900963305.1 of Echeneis naucrates. Classification (NCBI taxonomy): domain Eukaryota; kingdom Metazoa; phylum Chordata; class Actinopteri; order Carangiformes; family Echeneidae; genus Echeneis; species Echeneis naucrates. The sequence goes on from NC_042514.1 coordinate 5,524,659, forward strand.
TGCAGATTGACCTCAGTGTGCCTCTCAAAGTCCCAGGTCTGATACCATTACAAGTCTTTAATCTCATTCATGACTCTTACAAATGGTTGGTCATTGTAATAAATGTTATGGTACAATACCAAAACTATAATCCTTCTAGTTAAATTCATTACTAGTTTTCTGTCTCACTGTCTGTTAATATCTTCTCTGCTGCTGTTTCTTTCCAGATTTAGATCATTATCAAAAGGCTTTCTCTTTTTTTTTTTTTTTTCATAATTTCTCTCTTTTTTTATATATATCTGTATTTTCCTTGCCCCCCAGGTATGCCTATGTCTGACCAGTACGTCAAGCTGGAGGAGGAGCGCCGGCAGAAAGAGAGGGCAGAGAAGAAGAAGAAAGAGAAGAAAAAGAGGAAAGAAAAGCGAAGTGGACGAGGGAAGAAACAGGATTCTGGCCCAGAGAGCGAAGAGGACATCACACCTGCACACATGGTTGACATAGTTACAGAGGAGATGCCAGAGGTGAGCTGGAGTTGTGTAGGGATCACAGTAAATTTATAATGAAACTTAAAAGCAGCCACAAACATGGGACATAAATTAATCCACATTTTTCTTTAAATGATTCACAACAAGTTCAGTAATTTGTGGTATGATAAACACTTTGACTTTGGACATTTCATTTCATTTTGATTTCATTTATTGGTGTCTCATCTCTGAGAATAGAAATATGTATCTCAAAACATGTCTTCAGATTCTCTGTGTGTTGTAGTGATAGAAGAGTTTCGATGAATGTCAAGTCTCTTTTATTAAGTCCACCATCTTACTGCTTCAGAATGCCTTACCCAGTGATGACGATGACAAGGACCCCAATGACCCTCACAAAGCCCTGGACATCGATCTGGACAAGTGAGTTGACACCTTGTTCTGCACATTTGCAGACCTTTGTGCAATTTGCAAATAAATTTTGTCATGAACATGTTTTATTTAAGCCAATAATCCGATCCATCAACCATTCTGCCCAAAACTGAAAAAGCTGTTCAACACTGAAGCTTGTATGAATTAGATGTTTTCTCTTAGTATTTAATTCAGCATTGATTCCTGATTCCCGTGAGCTTCCCAGCAACAGTGTCACAGCCGATGTGGCTTGGCCCTTTCCTTCCCTCTGACTCCTTCTCATGGCATTCTGCTTTCTGCTTCCTCTTTTCTATGCCTGCACACACCCATTTCTGCCTCTGTGTGGGCAGCTTGGTGGAAACAGCTGGGCGTAGGTGAGTAGCACTCCAGCCACAGGACCAGGACTTCCAACATGTACATGGACTCTGGCTTTTCTCTCTCTCTCTCCAAATGGCTGCCTTGCTCTCCTGGCTAACATAGCTGTCCTTTCTTTACTCACTTGGATTTTGCAGTACCTGCTTAATTTATTGTTTAATCGTAGCTTTTAGTGTAGTTTATTATTTATTAACTATATACTATTTTCTCTTACCTTGCTACCATTTTTGAAAACTTGTTTAAGCTTGACAATATCAGCAGCTGATTCTAAACAAGACTGTATCGTCTCTCTCCTCAAAAACCGTATTTTTCGCACTATAAGGCTCACTTAAAATCCTTAAATTTCCTCAAAAATCGGCAGTGCGCCTTATGTATGAATTCTTGTTGTGCTTACTGACGTCAAACCAATTGTATGTGGTACAATGGCCTCAAAAATCTGTCAAAATGTTTTATTGCGACTTTGTTAAGCGACAAAGCCGCTCCGCTTGATGGATTGTCAGAGCATTCCCAGCTGACACAGGGACGTTGTATTGACATTGGTCCTTGGTTGGATATGGGTTGCAACATCAGACAACGTATGATAACTAATTATGTAGTGCAAGCTCGACTTACCTGACTGTTTTTGTTTCGATTTATATATGTTTTATCATGCGCCTTATGTATGAAAATACACCCGTTCATTGATTAGAATGCGGTGCAGTCCTTATGGTCCGCAAAATACGGTAAGATATATCTCTGATAAATGTGACATAGTCTCATGGAAAAAAGACAAATTTTAAATGGCTGCTGCTGATCTTCTCAGGACTTAATATTTTACCACCTGTCCTCTTGGAACAGGCTTTTGTTTTTCCTGCAGATTGCCTGCATCATTGTGCTTTTAGAAAACCCACCGCAGGGTTTGCCTCCAAATTTCATGCGAGCTATTGTTTCAAACAAACATCCTCCTTACCAACCACATGTGGCCTATGTAGTTTTTTTGAAGCTTTAATAGTGCAAATTGTGGATTAAGCAGTGAAGACAAGTAAGCAGCAATAACGATCACTGTTCCATAGAAAATTGACCTCAATAGAATGACAGAATTTTCTTCTTTGTAGTACTTTGGACTTGTGCAGCCAGTCTCTGAAACATATATCCCTAATGTCCCTTTATTTACTTTATTTAATATAAATGTATAATTTTACTTAACGGCTTGAGGTGCTCAAAATAATGTAAGTCACACACAAAAACAAAGGTTGTGTTGTTCTTTTTGTAGGTTACAGTACATTACAGACAATTAAAATTGTACATTCTTGGTATTATTACCTTGGTGTACAGTCAAGGCTAATAGGTAGTATGTCTTTATACAGAAAAGCCAGCAGAGGGCTACACTGAGTGTGGTTACTACTCAAAAGCCAGGCTTTGGGGATACTGAATTAACAGCTCAAGTTCAATATGAAGGAAATAATTTTTTTTAGTTTGTAGTTGTCTGAGAATTTTCAGAAATTCCCACTCAACTCAACGCTTTGAATGAGATGTGGCTGCTGCACACCGCAGAGTATTTGGCTGATTATGATGGGTTGCTGCACCCCATAAGCCTTGCTCTCCTGTTTTTTAAGTCCAGATGGACAATAATCACCTCATACATCCATTCAAACATTTATCTGTATTCTCTTGTTTTGTCCAGGCCTCTTGCAGACAGTGAGAAGCTACCAGTGAGGTCACACCGTGCAGCAGAGTCCCTAAAAAGCCCGGCAGAAGATGGCGATGTCGAGAGCGCTGCCATACATGCGCCTAAGAAGAAGAATGGCAAAGAAAAGAGGGAGAAGAAGAAGGATAAAGACAGTGACAGGAAGGTCAGGGTCTTGTTTTATTCTCCTTGCTGGAAACCACACTTGCATCATTCTGTGTATCTGAAGAAACCAATGAATCTGATTTATTTGAGCTGAGGGGTGGGGCAACAAGGAGTTGCCAACCACTTAGACATGACGACACAGGGCTAGATTTCTCAACTTTACGGTGGCACAAGACTGTATTAAATCTTCTGTTTTTGCAGAAGAGCAAAGAAGAAAAGAAGAAGAAAAAACACAAACATGAAGAAAAAGAGGAGGATCTTCTCGGGGGTCAAGCAGAGGAGCCTGCTGTCCAATCAGAAGAAACCAATGAAGTGGCAGCACCGCCCACTTCCACCAGTGCTGAGGTATACAAAAAATAAAACTGCAGAGCAGGGACTTCTTCTGCCTGGTAATGGATCAAGTGTCAAATATTTTAATACATGCCAAAATCTGATGAAATTAAATAATCTGATATTGAATTAATAATTGAAACTGGCTGTGAAATAACATTATACATGCTATACAATTCCTTCTAAAAGGTTACTGCAAACAGATATCTTTGGCCATTTTCATTGACTCAGCACTTCCATTGCTTCTTCCCAGCCTCTCTTTCAGTCAGCTTTAAAGATCAAGTATCAGTTTCCCTGTAGCCAGCTGTGCAGCCTGTTGCCAAATACTTGATTTATTCATGAAACAGAATGGTGTAATCTCGGTATCCATTTTCATGGATAGTAGTAAGATACAGAACCTTTTTGGCCCTCACCCCTCTCACCTCCTCGCATTCCTTTCCCTCCCTTCCCCTTCTAGGTTTCGGATCTGGATTTCTGGCTCTCAAATGCTCCAGTGCCCTCTAACACCCAGGTTGAGTCACCCACCCCCTCCTCTTTCTTTTCTTTCTCCCCTCTTCTCCTCAGTTACCTCTTTCATTCATATCTCCATTTTTTTATTGATGTCCCTCATACATTTGATTTTTGGTTTTGCATTGTTCCTTTTAATATTAGCCTCCTAGTGTGGACCTGGTGTTATGTTTTGTTGTTGTTTTGTTTTTGTTGTCCCCCTCACCTTTTACACTTCAACTTTTTGACACAACTTCCTCCCTTTCACAGGTCACATAACACTTTCCTGTCTCATTCACAAGCTTCTGTCTATTTTTTCTAGCATGTGTGTGTTTGTCTCTCAATGCCAGTGGTTCTCCTCCTCAGCTTTTGTTTGCTCGATGAATGTCGTGTCGGTCTTGAATTGAAAGTGGTTGTTGTGTTGGTGGTGATATGTAAGTGCAGGTCATCTGAGGTTCCCTGGAGCTGGTTATTTTGCTTCCGTGTCACCACATGTGTTGTCTTAACTGCTTCTTCCATGGTGGGGTCATGTTCATCACAAGTCACAACTGTTGTAACAGATTGTCTGAGGTAGGGTCAAGGTAACGGTACTCTAAGGAAAGGGCTACTGTGAAGCAGCATTTTTAGTTGAAACCTTTTGGATACAGTATGGCATCAGTAAAAATATCAATACAGTGACAACAAATATGGCGAAGAAGAGATAATGTAAATAATTCAGGATGAAAACAATAATAAAAAAAAAACTTTTCAAATGCTCTGAGGATGGGTGTGTCTTCAGTATGTTTAAACTATTCTACATTAGCTATGACGTTGAACGCAGCTTGTCAGCAGATACCTTCTATCTTTAGAAAAAGGGCAAGTTCAGTAAAACTTGGTCTGTCACATAATTTTAATTTTTGAGGAATTCTTTTTTTAACTATGCCAGCTACAGGCCCTAAAGAAACAGGACTTCTCAGAGACATGCTTTGACAAGTCTTTCTGGAAGACTTGTTTTTCTGTTGACTGCCACACTAGAATAACATTAGAATCATACCTCACTGTGACTAGCATCCTCAGGCTTTTATGATGAAACATTTGTAAGGCAGGTTCATTTGTGGTTTAGCTCATTTGGCTAGCTTGAATTGCTGTAACACCCTGAGTTAAGCAAATCAGTTTTGTGTTTGTGGTATCACAGCTTACTGGGTTGCAGCCGATGTTGAATTACTTATTTCTGAATGGGAGACATCACTAATTTCACTTACTTCTGTCAACACAAATTTGTCACACACTGCTGTAGGTGATACATGCTATGTTTTCTCCTGTTCACGCCTTTTGTGTGTGTGTATTTGTGTGAACAGGAAGCACCTACAGTAGCAGCAGCAGAAGCTGCTCCCGTGCCCAAAGTGGCCTCAGGCACAGCGCCAAACTCGGAGCCCGATGAACCCAAAGACACTGAAATGGAAGAAACTGTGAGTCATGGTTGATTAAAATTTTCAAAGTAGAAAGTTTAGCACTGGTTCTGACAGGACGCAGCACATAGGCAGCTCTTCTTATTCACAAAGGTCAGTGCAAATGATGCACCAGGGACCTGCCAGTTTTAATTTTGTTTCTAGATAAATAGTTCTACCAGCAGTCAGGTTTAAATTTTTTGCCTATAATTTCTAATAAATTATCTGTCTTCCTTTTCAACCATAAGAAATCCTCCAAACACAAGAAGAAGAAGCAGAAAAAGGAGAAGGAAGAGAAAGAAAAGAAAAAGAAGAAGAAGCATCATCACCATCATCATCACAGCGATGGAGGCGGAGAGGAGTCGGTGCAAAATGGCACCGTGGAGGATGAAGAGCCGCTGCCGGTGGGTTTTTTTTTTTTTTTTTTTTTTTTTTTTTTTGGTCCATCAGTGTTTGGCAGCTTGACCTGTGAATTAAAACAGCAGAATTCGTGAATGTTGTTATTTTTCTTCGGTGGTAGTGAAGTAAAGAAACATTTTATATGATTAGCCCAAAGTAGTGTTGTTCCATTCATAAGTGATATTAACTATCCAGTTCATGTTGATTTTGAAGTGTGTGTATCATTGCAAGAAAAAATAATGAAGCCAAGTTAAGTAAACCGTAAAGTTACTTGTATAGTTTTTTTTTTGACAGGGGCAAAAACAAGTCCGTAACCAAAAAGCCCCAGTTTGCTTAATGCTGCATATGACAACCTGAACTTGTCTCATCTTTCAGCCCATGTCCAATTACTGCCTGCTGGCTGAGAACTCCTACATCAAGATGGTGAGTGAGTGAGATTTTTACCACTGGGCTTGGAAATTCCACTTTTTGCTTGTGTTCAGTTTTATCACCTTTTATCCAAATTTTCCTCACAGCATTTAATTGTTGTTATTAAAAACAGAATTGGTGTTAATATCAGATTGCCAAACATTGCTTATAAGCCTGATTGTATATTTGTCTCCTTTACAATAGAGATAATGAGGTGGTTTGCACAAACTGATTGACCACATGTGATGTTTGATGCCACTTGACTTGCATTGCCATTATGCTGCATGTTGATGTCATCCATATTATTCATAGAGTAAATAAATGAAATATTTGAGGAAATAATAAGATTTGGATTGTGAAAAAAATGTATTTACAGTAGTAGATCTCAAATTTCTCTCCCTCTCTTCAAAGATGATGGAAGATGCTGATCAGGTATTGATTAAACTTCTGTCAGTGACAGAATATTATTAAAACACCTCCCTAGATGTGTTTCTTTGTGTTCTTGTTGCGCCTCAGACTGCTTTCTGTCTCAGATTAGCAGTGCTGCATCAAAGTCTCAGAATAATTATGTCCTTTGGACTTCCTCCTTCTGCTCAGGCTGGTTTCTTATAAACAGTGTTGTGGCCTTTGGTGTTGGGTTAACAAAGTGGTTTTGCTGTGTTTTTCTCCATATCTACAAAATAATTATTGACCACTTTTAAAATACAAAGAGAAAGACTGCATTGCCTGAGTGTGAACTGTAAGTTTTGATTTTATTTTATTTTTTATCTGTAAATATTCTTCTAACAGAAATGATTGCCTTTTTTTGGCCTTCCTTTAAGGTGTGTGACATTCAGGGGAACCTGCAGGATGGCAGTCAAGTTGTGGTATCCGTCATATTTGAAAACAAGTGTGACAGCTTCCTCAAATCCATGGAGTTCAATGTTTTGGACTCCCTCAACTCTAAGCTGCAGAGGCCAGAGGGCTCAGGTCCTCACGATGGCCTCACAGTCCCCTTCCAACTTCCACCAGGTCAGTAAATGAGTGCGTGTCTTTAATACGAGAGATGTGTATATACAATATACACTTTTTACCTTTTATGTAGTGTCAGTGTATTTACTATAGTGTTTTTATACACCTTTTTTGGTCAGGTGTGTCCAATGAGGCACGATTTGTCTTCACTGTGCAGAGCATTGTGATGCCACAGAAACTGAAGGGAACACTTACCTTCATAGTCAAGGTTCGTTGGAAAACACATACATACACACAAAATTGGTTTTAAAAACTAGGCAAGAAAAATCCACTCTCCAACTGAAACAATTGGCCTTTCTCTGTCAAAAATGGGTCAGAATTTTGTAAATGTGTAAATGTAATTGTTCCTATTTTGTTGAGGGTTATCAAGCACCTTTGCTTCCACTTGTGATTTGTTGTTGTGATGTGTTCCTCCAGAACGAAGACTCCTCCACTCATGAGAAACTGGACTTCAAACTGCACTTTACCTGCACCTCCTACCTAATCACTACTCCTTGCTACAGGTTGGTGATTGTGTGTGTGTATAAAATGTGATTTTTGTGGAAGGAGAAAATAGAGGAAATATGCCTGGACAATAACTATTTATATTAAAGCTAATCAAATTTTTATCAGTTATTTTGCCACTTGTCTTTGTGCTGATCTTGAAGTCACCGAAAATGGATTGTTTTGTGTTGGTTAGTGATGCATTTGCAAAGCTGCTGGAATCGGGAGACCTGAAGGGCAGCTCCGTCAGACTGGAGGGAGTCAACATGCCCTTCCACCACCTACTTGCCAGGATCTGCTTCCATCACCACTTCTCTGGTACGAATACATCTGGATATTTAGCATTTATTTCATGTTACAGACAGATTCATGTCCTAAAACATGAAATAGTCAGATGGGTAGAGTGTTCTACTTGTAGAATGCAACACTGACTTTTCGTCAGGACGTTACAGACAACACAGGAATGTTTCGCTAAAGATGACCTTACCTTGGACTGAATTTGGCAATAAAAACTAAAAGTGTTCAAAGTAAGAAGAATCATAAATAAATGAAATTCTTCTGAACATTGCTGACCATTGTGTGTGTTTGTTTGATCAGTTGTGGAGAGGATCGACTCCTGTGCCTCTATGTACAGCAGGTCTATCCAGGGTCACCATGTCTGTCTGCTGGTCAAAACTGTAAGTCATTAAGCTAACCAGTGAAATGTATCCCTTATCTGTTCAGCAGTAAACTGAAAAACCCATAGTTAAATTGTCATAGTGGCCTTACCTTCTTTTTCTGTCTCCCCAGTCTGGTCAAACCGTGTCCATTGACGCTAAATGTGACGAGCCGACGCTGCTTGGGAATGTGCTGGATGAGATCAAGCAGACCTTCTCTCAGTGCTGATTGTGTCTGACAGCCCCTGGGTGCCCCCAACCAGGCCACATCACCACCTCTTCCTTGCTGTAACACAACATAATCATGTTACGAAACACTGCGGCTGCCCTATTTATTAGCCCTGAGGTTTTCAAGGTTTCTTTCCCCTTTAGCATCTACTACAGTGTCCCACACTCCTCTGCCCTCTGAGCTCTGTGGTCACTCGCCCTCCACTCTGTTGGCACTTCAGTCTATGACAGTCATGTGATGTAATGTTGACAACTGGACTTTTGCTGTTGATGGTTGAATTGTGTTTTTACGGTTTGTTGAAGTTTTTTTGTCTTCAGTTTGTTTTTGTTAGTATCTGTTGATTTTTATCATTTGTTTGTCGTCTAAAGCCTGCCTGCGCCTTTTCTTTCTGCTCACTAAACGTCTGTTTGTGCTGCTCCTCTGTGTAGGCCTGGAAAAACCATGTGACTGACTCTTAGACCCGACCTCACTGAAAAACTGAGGACTCTCTACTGAGAATAATGCCGAGTTGAAACCAAAGCTATACATATGGCCTTGGTCTTTAACTGGTATCAAAGCTGGTGCCCTACTTGGCAAGGTTCAGAGCAGATCCTTTCATGTTTAACAAAAACCTTGTGTGGCACGACAGATGATTTTAACAGTTGGTCAGTGGTTTTGCTCCGTGCCTTTAGATGTGCAGTGTGACCTACTCCTGTGCTTTCATGTGTCACATAGAGCTCTACCTCCCTCTCCAACATATTTGTTCCCTGATCGAACTGTGCTAAGCTTTATTTTGGCACCCCCCACTTCCCAAACAAGAACTTTCACTAATCATGAATGAATTTGAAGACAGTACAGCAATTGAAAGAAAACTCCTCAGAGTAGAAGTGTAATTTGGACAGTTTTGTCAGGCCAGTGCCACCTTTGTCAGCTCATGACTGGAAATGTCAGTAGTAAAAGAAAAAAAATGTATTGTTGTTCTGATGAAGCTTCTCTGGCACTCATTTGCGTCACTGCATGGTCAAATCAGTGACGAAATAATCTGGCGTGAAGAGAGCTGCCATTTTACTTCATTGTCCTGAATCTTATCTCTGAAAACTGATTAACTAAAAGATGACGTAGTTAAAATATCAGCCATCCTCTTTTTTTAAGAACAGCTGCTCTGCGTATCAGGTTGATGTCATTCCCTCTGTAAGCAGAGACTGTGAAGTGGTCAGTCCCTCAGTTAGTATTTGGCAATGTAGCTTCCACATTCTGTCAACAGCAGAATGGAGTTTTGTCAGTCTTCATGTGAAATAAATACTGCACCATTTTTTTTTTCAATACTTGCATCACAGTAGCTGCACCCAGGCTGCCTGACACCCAGATGGGTCACACCCAGATAAATCCCATCTTTCTTCTCCCCTGTGAAACTGCCTTTGCCACATTTTTTTTTTTTTTTGAGCAATCACATGTTACAATGAGCATAAACTTCTTAGAACACGGCGGTACATTTTACCTTACATCATTCATGTTATTACATGGTCCAGCACAACTTAACTTAGTCGTAGCAAGATCAGAACCGACCCGGTAGTGTCTTTGTTCATATGTATTGATAAGACCCCTTCACACCTGTCTGCTATTGTAGATAACGACTATGATAATGATGTCTGTGATCTGATCAGGTCAACCGATCCATGAGATCTTCTGTCCAGTAGTAGTCTGAATACAGAGGTAATCAGCTGTATATCAGGAATGTCAATAGAAAATGACTGTATGCATCCCCTTTTCCTGAAACAACTGATATCAGTGTTACTGAAAAAGAAAAAAAAAAACAACCACCCCAATCATACACTGTCCTAATTCTGATCATTTTTCATGTGCATATTTGATTAAAGTTTGTATATTGCATGATTAGGAATGTACACTTTTTATTTCCCCTTTTTTCTCTTCCATGAACATGCTTACACAAACAGAAACTTCACATCATTCCATCTTGTCCTTTTTCTTTACAGTCTTTTTTTTTTTTTATATAAAGTTTACTTGATCATTCTCTGTTTTTTGATGGTATTCTCTTTTATCTATTCTAAGATCAGACTATTTTAAAAAGGTTATATTGTTGAATGTTTTAAATTATTAAACAACAGGGGGAGGGTGTTCTATTTGCTTTCATGACACACAGGGCGTAGGGATCAAAATAATGCATTAGTAGAAAGGGTCACATGAAGCAGTGTACTAAGAGGCAGCACACACTGTCTTAATTCTCTCTTGGTTCAGTTGTAGTGAGTTATTTTATTTAAGTTTGGCTTGTGACATTGAAATATACTCCTATATGACAGTTTCTGAAAGTCCTGTCTTTTTATTTCTCCATACTCCATTCTCCAGCTGTATAATGTAAAATATGTTTTAAAGGGGGCAACATAAATTATCTACATTCCCTTTAAAGAAAGTCCACCCAGATTAAAAATAAAGGCCATAAGAAGCTGGTGTTCTCCTTTTCTCTTGTGTGGCAATGAATAAACACCCAAATACAACAAAATCTAAGAAAACCAATGAAGAAAAAATACTGTGTGTGTGTTATTTCATATTTTCATTTGTGTAGTAAGTAGTACGTGATAGATTGCACAGCAAATAGAGATGTTGCTTTAAACTTCAATTCCCAGAATGCCTTGCGTGACAGACCAAGAACTTGAGACCAGCAGCTAGCAGCCGAGTTGAGAGAAGTATTACCGACAGGGCTTCTGGTTTTTGGCATTGCCATTATAACTAGTTTGTTAGAAATCCAAGGTCACCCAGCCGACTTCTCACGTTTAAAAGCAACACATCCTAAAGACAATACGAGCTAGCTTCCGTTAGCATCTCTGACAAGTTAACCGGCATATAATTACTTTTCCTGTGTATACCTTCAAAATAAAATCCCAGATCAACGTGTGTACTATATTCCTAGAATTAAATGAACGGGTTGATTTACAAAGTAAAAAAAAAATCAAACGTAGGTTTATCTTACTAATTCATAATAAGTGTGGCTGTTTTTTTATTGTTTGGTTTAATGTAGAAATAGCGATTGCCATGGAAACAGACCAGTACATTCGAAGCTAAATTTGGTATCCATAACAACTAAATTTAAAATAAATCTGTAATATTTTTAATGGGTTGTAAAAAGAAAAAAAAACACAAACAAACGAAAATAATGTTATTTCGAAAACCGAAGCCGGAAGTCGAGGAGGTGTGTCGGTGTCCGGCTTGACGACGCTCGGTGTGGACGGTGGTTAATAACAGGAGCTTCACAACAACAGAGGAAGGCGCTCCAGCTCTGGCCACATAAAGCACAGCCGCGATTTTCTTTTCTTTTCTTTTCTTTTCTTTAAATGCAGATCCCGTTTCGGACACATACGAACGGAAACCGACGCTAACGAGTCCCGGCTGCGGCGGAGCTCCGTTATCCCACCGAGAGCTATTGTTTGTACCGAGCTAGCTTTTGTCCTTGTTCGCAGTCCGCAGCTCCGGTTGGTGTCGGCTGATTATATTTACAACAGACCGCTGCGGAATATGGCTCAGCATGGACATCATGTAGCCAGTTCCCAAAAAGCACTAATGCTGGAGATGAAGAGTCTCCAGGACGAGCCGGTGGAGGGCTTCAAAATAACTTTGGTGGACGAGTCGGACATGTACAACTGGGAAGTAGCGATATTCGGACCCCCCAATACTCACTACGAGGGTGGTTATTTTAAGGTGAGTAGCTAACGTTAGCTAGCAGTGGACCTATTGTTCTTTAGCTGGCTGGTTAAATCCGTTTTTTGAAGCATTTAACCGAAAAAAGCGGAAGCTTCGCGGCCAGCCTCGGGCTGTATTGAACCGTGTCCGCCAACGGCAGGTAACAGTTAAAAACGTTAACTCGGCTGATTGGCAGCAGTTTCCTGTCTGCTCGGAGAAAACTTTAAAATCAAACAGTAAATCAGCCGTGATTGTTTTTTTTCCCCTTAAACGCTAAAACTTATTAATGTCATTATTATTATTATCATTATTCTTATTATTATGGGGCTCTGGTCTCATTTTTTTTTATTACTTTAAATAGAAGTAAACTGCTGTGCGTTGTTGTGACAGTCGGCGCATGATCACGTTTGACAGCCACTTTTGTGTTACCGTGAAACAAAAGGTTTGTTAGCCCGTCCGCCTTCAGCTTTAAAGTCTCTCCGATCGTCCTAACTAGTTCAACTGACTGTATAAATCACCAGCCCCGGATTTCTTGGGTTACCTCTTGAGCCATCCGAGTCGTCATTAAATGTGTTTTCTGGTTTTACTTCCTCCCCACAGACTGAAGGATGTGCTGGTTTCACAGATCTCGTTTCTGTTTGAGAACCTTTGTGAAACTGACCACGGAGGCTGATGGTTTCACAACTAACTACTGCATTTTGGTATCTGCCCGAGCATTAATATATATTTGTGTGTGTAGTTTTTTGTTTGTTTTTTGCTGCTTTGCTGTGCTTACTTCCATGTCACCCATGGCTTTGACCTGATAACTACTGATTGTTTATACAGTTTGTTTTGGTTGTTGCTGTTGTTTTGTTAGTTTTGTTTTTTATTTTTTTGCCTGCAGAAGCAGCCTCCCTTCACTCTGAGCAACACACCTACATTGTAAATACTAAATCGCTGAGCGTTTGTTGGCACATCGGAGAGTCTGTTGTGAACATGTTGCAAAACACAGAGGGGATTGTTGTTCACTCAAATTTAAAGTCTGAAATTAAGTCACACAGCAATCTACTATGATTTATCACTTTGTCTGACAAAGTCAATAACGCTCATTGTACATCAAACAAAAGATAATCTATAATCAGGGATGTATACACGTCCTGTCTGTCGGGGAAAAAGGACACGGATAATGTAGGTCAAGGCCCTGACTGATATAAATTTGTTGCAAAAAACACCCACAAAAATAACAGCATGCTCAAATAGTAGTGTCTTTAAATGGACTTTTTGTATGGGGCTCGTAATGTTAAGTCCTACATTAGCCACAGTTGTTTCCATACAACAGTAAAACTATCCAGCATACTGTATCACTTAAGCTAGTCTGTGTTTTGTGAGTTTAGTTCTTGAGCAGCCTCGGCCTTTTTCAAGCTCTGAGGACAGGCAAGGGCCCCAACAAGGCTCCTGTAGAAGGTGTTCAGTGTTTCTGTGTGGGAGCTGTGCACAGGATTCCTTTGTCAGGCCAGGAATGCACAGCCTGGCTGTGAAATCCACCGCATGGTTGTGACTCATTGTTCTGTGCTGGGTTTCCATCCAACCAGTTTCCCATATTCTAATGCAGAGTAAAAAAAGGGGGGGCGGACTGCTGTGACCAGGTTAACTAAACAACAAGAAAATATGACACATCATAGCTGTTGTTTATTAGAAATGGGGCTGGTAATGACGTCACATGAATCCTGACTAAGTCAGGTATTCCTTTCACTTGGGTGTTGTTCTCAAAAGAGTCACACAACAATGAATACATCATGACTGCAGGCACACTGTTGGCTGGTACATGGTGAAATGTCATTGAAACGACATTAGATAACTGACCGGGATACACAAGTAAACACAAGCTTATTGTGACATGTTGACAGTCGACCTGAAGGTCTCAGAGTAGGCCCTGATTCTGACGCCAAGGCTTCAGTCCTGAAAGGTTTCCAGGCTGAAGATCTTGTGTGTATTCTGTGTCATCGTGTGAGATAAGCCTGTGGGGTCTGAGGAACAATGAGTTCCAAAGTGATCCATGGTCATGGAGCAGACCAGCTGAGATGCTTACCCCCACAGTTCAGACTCAAAGGGGGTTAAAGACAGAGACTCACTGTGTGTGTCTTTAATGAACATGTTAAGTTTAAATCTCCTAAATATACAGTGACTGTGAGGTCCAAGTTATGTACGTTATTTAGTCTAATGCGTTGTTAATGAGTCTTTCATAAGCCTTAAAATGGAGACAGCATTGCATTTTTTTATGTAACTCTATAATTAGAATTAATAGGGAGGTGTCTAGCTGTATGCTGATCACATCATATAATCATGACTGAAGCATGAAAATTGCACTAGTCACTTTGTGGCTTGCTCATGATTTTTTTATTTATTTATTTTTTTTGTTACTGAATCTCTCTCTCTCATTGAACCTTTTTCTTTCTCTTGAATGTCTCTCTGTCCTTGGAACAACCCAAATGCACATTCAAGATTTTGTGTTGAAAAATTACGTAAAGAATAGCCCAATGTATATTGTCACATCTTTATTTTATGCATTTGCAATTTGGATCCACTATCAGTCTCCTCAGGAATTAGCTGTTTTTAGTGCCTATAATAATGTGATCCAGAGTTGATGGCTCGACCCCAGATCAAATGAAGTCACTCCTCAGTAAGCCAAAAGTAATGACAGTAATTTTTAAGGAGCCCAGACAGTGTCCTCCAACAACAGCCATAACCAATGGGATTTCTTTACATGGCATTTAGTTTCGTATTCTATTTTTATTAAAATACAATTTTCAGTTCAAAGAACTAATTAGATGGAACTGAATTCCTTAGTGTGGTTCTTTGAGAAAGCTAAAAATAGGTACTTATATTTCAACATTTTACTATTACATGAAACCCACCAATTTTACTTGGGCTTGGAACTCTTCAGAAGTTTAATATTCAATCTGATTCCATTGCTTTTTTTTTTTGTGAACTTCGACTGTCAATTCACATTTTGCATATTTCTGTTTTAGTTGAATGTACTGCAACAGTAACAATGACAAAATTATGTTCTGCATCTGTTGTCGTCGATTCATCTTTTTGTATTTCAGTTTCTTATGGTGAACCGCAGCAGAAATTCGGTGCATCGCATCTGATCTGCATCGCTGTGGTGCTGCTGTGGAACTGGATGGATAGCTGATTTTTGAAGTTCTGCTGTGTCAGCTTAAATTATCATTTGTGTTGCATGTTAACTGTATAAATGGACCCAGTACAACTCATCCTGCAGAAAAGAAAAGGGCTTTCATATCCCAGTCAGAGGTTTACTCCACTGACAGACCAGCAAATGTGAAAGAGGGAGGTGTTGCCCTTCAGTTTTGGCTGGGGCCTCTCTGTCTTTTTTAGCTTCTGACAGACGGGGGTTGTGCTGAGCAGCTGATTCTGTGTTTGTGCCTGCTCTCCTTCCTCCACGGGTGCATGCTTCATAACTTGTACAGGTTCTATCTTGGCCTTGCAGTAGCAGAGGAGGGGAGGGAACAGGCAACAGGACCCAACCGGGCCGCAGAAGGCTTGGCTGGGCCAGGCCCGCCTGAGCCCTTGGAGTCATGTTTCCCCCTCTGGCTGTGTCACAGAGAAATGAGAGCAGGCTGGAGGAGGAGGGGAAAAAGAGGGAATAGAGAAACAGGGAGATCAAGAGCAGGCAGAGGCCTTCCTTGCTGTGGTGCCCCTTTGAAAGAAGAGCCTGCTGTGAGCAGAGGTGAGGCCCACAAGACAGTTATAACATCCCCTCAAGCACTGGCCCATGTGTTCTTTTAGTCTTCCTGAATGGGCCCCTCGTGTGCTAATCACTCCTTTTGAAACATTGCTGCAAATAGTTAGTTTAAATTTCTCATGTGTTACCGTCACTCAGGAATCAGCTTGTAACAAAACTCCAGCCTCATTACCTCCACTCAGAAGATGGAGATAATGAGGCTGGGGGCCATTGATTATGAACACAGTAATCTCTGGATTGTCTGTGCGTGTGTGTGCGCTGCAGAATTCAACCTTTTCCCTCGTTGTGTGTGAAGAGAGAGTGAGGGGAAGGTCGGTAGAGGAGGTGGAAGAGGTGCTTGGGGAAAACTGATTTTTTTTTTTTTTCCCTCTGCTCAGGGTCTTTGCATTGACCTGGTTTACTTCTCCTCGCTGTCGTTTTCCACACGGTGGGCACAGTCACTCTCATTCCTATTATCTGTTCAAGGCAGATTTTTAAGTCACAATTCAAGGAACTTTCCTAAGAGAACAAACTGATCTTGTTATTCTATATCTGACTAACAAGCCTTCCATGTTTTGTTTGTCATGGCAGCAAATTGACTCCAGTTCATATCTACTACTCAAATGAGCTCTACACCTTTTCAAGTCTAAGTAAGTTAAGTCTGTGCTCCATCCAGTTATGAGGTACAACAGGCAAACCAGTGGTGGCACGTTGCAACAAATGTACTAACGCTAAAACTTTGTGGCGGAGAGAAATCTTTGTCAAGCTGCTGTATGTGAAGTAGCTTGTGGGAGCTCACCTGGTAGCCAAGTGGTTAGGGACCATCGGGCAGGTGGGGGCCGTATGCCATTCCTTCTCTCTGCCCCCTTATTTTCTGTCTCTCTACACCATCCTGTATAATAAATAGCAAAAGACACAACAGCGGGTTGTGAAATGAGTGTGGAGAAGGGTAAGGGTAAGTGTTCAGAAGATGAATGTATAAGAACAAGAACCAGTGATGTCTAGAAACTGGAATGAGAGGGCCAATTTCTGGCCTCCTAAGACCATACTGCATTATCTGCTGCCTCCTTATCCTCCTCCTCCTCCTCTTCATTTGTCTTCACTTTTGTCTGCTCAGTGCTGATGAGAGAGGAGACAAGCTGCTCGCTGCTGCAGACCAAATGAGCCAACCAAGCAGCCTGTCTGTGTTTAGGCCAGCTCTGTCACTCTTCTCTAAAAAAACCCAGCCATTTTTTCCTCGTTCCTTCCTTCCATCCATCCTCTCCCCCAATCTTCCATCCACCGGGGGGTTCAGTGTCACAGTTATAGCACTTCCATCTTCAGCTCACTGAAGTTTTACACCACATTATTGGTGTTTTATGGTTTCTCGGCAGGTTTCTAAAGCACCCATCACTGTGACAAAGCTTGGGACAAATTGCTTTACTATCTGTTTTTGTTGGCTGTAATCTATCTGTAGTTTAAAGCCCAAGCAGTCGTCACCTGTTTCCCCTCTTCAGCGTCAGTTATAATTTAATGGGACATTTTGTGATATTGTGTCACGAGGAAAACTTATTTAGCTGCATAAGGATCATGAAGGAAGCTATTTTATAGGAAGTGCCAACATACAGATCTCCAAGTAACAGGCCACAAAGTCAGATATGGAAACCTGTTAAGTTAGTTTTTAAATTAAAATTTATTTCATTTTCATAGAGATGTTCCCAAATAGGACTGCACAGCGGCAGAGTGGTTAGCACTGTTGCCCCACAACAACAAGGTTGTGGGTTTGGTTCCTGGAGCCTTTCTGCAGAGTTTGCATGTTCTCCCCGTGCTGACATGGGCTTCCTCCCACCGTCCAACCACATGCATGTTTGAGTTAACTAGTGACTCTAAATTGTCTGTAGTTGTTGTCTGAGTGTAAGTGTAAGTGGTTGTTTGTTTCTCTTGTAGTTGTCTCCCTGTATGTGAGTGTTGGTACCATTTCGGGCTCTGGTTCACTGTTTTCTACTGTTGAACGGATGGAGCACAGGTTTTCCTCCATGGCTGATGATCGTTTTTGTTTCCAAGATTTCTCAGAGTTTTGGAAGGAAGCACAGAGACAGACATCTTGTTGCCAAAGGAGGGGGTGATTTTAGAATTTTGCTGTGTTTTTGGATATATTTTATTGTTTTATTAACTTTTCTTAAAATCCACATGGTCTAAAGAGATCTGGGAAGCCTTGTTTGATTAGGAAGTTATACCTGGAAGGAGAACAAACTTAAATTACTTTGCACATTGAAGGTGTAGCGCCCCGTCGTTGAGGCTTAATAAACACATCAGTGGTAGATACTGTAGCTGTCGGCTCATCTTATTGGGGTCAACAGGAAACAGGCCCTGCGTTGTAAATCAGAGCAGATATTTTACAGCCAATTGGACACGATGTGAAAGAAACTGCCATTTAAACTAATTCACATGCTAAGAATTTTTTTCTCTCTCAGCCAGCAGGCAGATATGATCTTGATGTATGGTTTAGGCCAACAAACCAAGCCCCTCCCCCTGGCTGGTTGGTACGTGTCTCACTGTTGCCGACCTGTAATATGTACAATGTTTGCTTGAACTCTGCCCTCTGAAGGGCCGCCAGCTTCTCTGGCAGGGTCAGTTATACCCTGAGCTTTATTTATTTTCCTACAACCAACATGCTCAGTGGGCTGAGTCAGTGTTTCCTCTCCCGGTTGCAACATGTTTATTGTGTTGATTAGGGTGATGAGGATCATGAGACGTCCGTTAGAATAAGGACTGTAAATCAGGAGCGAGTGACACACAGTAGATATTATCTGATCAGACTAGCTATTCAATGTGTTTCTGCTACATGCAGTCAAAGAGGGCTAGAAGCTTACAGAATTATATAAAGCACAACCCCCTTTATTTCAAGTGGACCCTTCCTCCTCCCACTCCACTGCCCTCCTTCCTCCTTTTTTGGGGGGAGATGGGGTCAGCAGAAGGCTTCATGCTGTGAGTGACATGCGTGTGTGTAATCAGTGCAGTTGGGATCCTGCATGCTGTGTAGGCTTTATAAAAGTGTGTGGGTGTGGTTTCAGTGTGAGGGCGAATAGTAGCAGAACGTGGGTTTGAGTGGTGGATTGTCTTGGGCTGCGATGACAGCTGGAGAGGACAAACCCCCACAATGTCTTTAAATCAGCAGCAGCAGCCCCACCCCACCCACTGGTGTTTCTCTAAGCTCCACACACTCAGCAGCTGAAGGAAGTGTGAGCCTCCCTCCCTCTCCACCATATTGCATTACACTGTCATTAGTTGCTCCGTGTTCAGCCGCCTCAATAGGGTTTTCTATAAGATATAAGTTTCTGTCCATCTCTATTGAAGCTGATCAGCATTGTTGATATGTTAATCTAGTAGCTGTGTGTTGACACCAGGGCTGTAAAGGACAGGCCTCTGTGAAGAGCGGCCCTGAGAACGAAGCAGCGCTCCACAGCAGCCCCTGTGTGTATTTTACTTCTGCAGCATTGTACAGACTTGAACTCACTAACCCAGGGAGACGGCGTCTGTCGTGTTTATGTGTTGACACACACAGAAGCTTTTCCCGAAGCAAACATCACTGGCGTGCTGAAATTATATGCAGTGGCCCATTTAACTGTGGTTAAAAGACTCGCCAATGACTTCCCTGATGTATTTTGAGTGAACGAGTCTCTGGAGGCCTAATCGGTTGGGACCAGTTCAGAGGGAAGTAGTCATGACTTGTCTGTTGGCGAGGGAGAAGTGTAGATAAACCACCGCCCCTCACATTGCTATTATGTGTCTTCTTCTACCCTCAGGCTCGGATCAAGTTCCCCGTCGACTATCCGTATTCTCCACCTGCTTTCCGCTTCCTCACCAAAATGTGGCACCCTAACATTTATGAGGTAACAGAGCAATGCAGTTGCATTACTGCTTATATACAGTGATTAAGGTGTGTAGCAATATAAAATTTAAAATAGGAGTATATACGTACGAAATCATAATATTTTAATCTGAAAGTAGTAATGATTAAGCTGTTAGTTCAACATGTTGGTGTTGGGTCTCTGGTGTCTCTAGAATGGGGATGTGTGTATCTCTATCCTGCACCCACCAGTGGACGACCCACAGAGCGGTGAGCTTCCGTCAGAGAGGTGGAACCCCACACAGAATGTCAGGTAAACAACACAATGTTCCTCGTCCTTGTTCTGCATTTATTTTTTTTATTTTTATAAATCAGTAGGCTTTGTCTTTGTCTGCTGTCTTTCCAGCTGTCCACTCTAATATGAATTATCTGTCATTTCCTACTCTCTAGCCTGAAGAAAGCACTCTTTACTGTTGCTACATTCAATTTATATTAAACCTCTTTAGCATACAATGCATTTGAACATGCATTTGACTGAACAAAGCTTCAACATCACTGTCCCTGTAGCATAAATGCGGCAAACAAGCATTATGTATAATTCATATCCTTTTATTTCTATTAGACGCACATTCTTTCGACCTCTGCAGCTTCCTCTCTCTCTCTATAGCTTTTCTGTTAATGCTCAATCTCTCACACCACAGTAATGGAGGTTTATGAAAAAAAATATATATATGTTTAATGTTAAAATAAAAATGTTTCCATATTTTATCCCAAGGAGACAGAAGGAGACTAATCTCCCACCTCACTCAAGTTGAGTGTGAGGTGGGAGATTAGTGATATGAAATCTGCTTTGGGGACGAGTTATTCTGTAATAGCCATGTTTGCTGCCCCTCCGTGGCCATCAGTGGCTTTCAGGGCTACGGGCTGATATACATAAGTATACATAGTGAAAAGCCCTATCGTCTGTTAGTCACATGGATGTTTTGCAGACTGCTTGTCGGACAACCCCCCACCCCATCTTTCTTTGTCCATATGCCCTTCCCCCCACATTGCCTTTATTTTAATCTCCCTCTTTAACTCATCTGATCCTTTGGCATCTCCTCCCAGGACCATCCTGCTCAGCGTGATCTCCCTGCTGAACGAGCCCAACACCTTCTCCCCAGCCAACGTGGACGCATCCGTCATGTACCGGAAGTGGAGGGACAGCAAGGGAAAGGACAGGGAATACATCGAGATCATCAGGTGCCCAGAGAACACGAGACTCTCTCCTTTTCCCACTTCAAGGAGTTTGTCAGTGACTTTATCTGACTGCTGGATCTCCTTCTTTGTCACAGGAAGCAGGTGCTGGCTACCAAAGCTGATGCAGAGCGGGACGGAGTCAGGGTTCCCGTCACGTTGGATGAGTACTGCGTCCGCACTCAGGTCCCACCCACAGACGACGGCTCCAACCTCTTATACGACGACTACTACGACGACGAGGAGCTGGACGAGGATGAGGATGAAGATGACAACGAGGACTGTTGCTATGACGATGACGACTCGGGCACTGAGGACTCTTGACCTCGCCATCCCCAGTGACGTCACAACCATCCCCTTCCTCCTCATCTTTCGCGCCTGCTGCCCCCCCACCCCCCATAACCTCCCTTCACCCTATGCCTACACACACCTCCCTCTTCTGTCATGAACTGAACTTTAACCTCCCCACTCCTCTCCTTCATCTCATCATCCTCACTTAGCACAGGCCTCCCTGTCCTCCTCCTGTCACATGTGCAGTTGCTGTATGCACACTAAAACCAGATGCATCAAACAAAAGAAAGCTGCAGTCGTTTTGTTGGTTTCTTCCATGTTTTTCTTCTATCTTTTTTCCCCCCTTGTCTTGGAATCAAGTTTTACACACACGAAACACACACAGTTGAAGTTATGTTAACTACTTCCTCATCTGCTTCTGCTTGTCTGCATAGACACCAGGTTTAAATTCCCACAGAGGTGTTTTTAGTTCCAACACCTATTTATTCCTCTGGCTTTGAGAGGAACCAAGCCACTTGGTTTTTGTTTTGGGATTTTTTTTTTTTTTTTTTTGGCCTAGGACTGGTCACGCCTTTTCTTATCATCAGCAGTGGGGAGGAATGTAATGTTACAGATCACATCAGAGAGCATTTGCAATGGAAGTTAATTTAGAAAAAATATACAGTGTGCATTTCTGTGTGTGTTTGTGTGTCTGTGTGAAAAGCTGAGTCACGTCTGCCTCTGAGCCATGTGTGCGGCCTCTGTTTGGTTACCAGGCTGTTGGAAGCCCTGCCACGCTTCACCTCTGACACTTTTAGAGTCACAAAGGCTCATGCTGCTCCAAACAGGGAGGCTGTTCACTCTCCCTTGTGCCTTCCCTCAGTCCCCGATGCCCGCAGATCTGAATGAGGCATGGGACTAAAAACTAAACACCCAGATAGCCAGGAAAGCAAAAGATGGCAGAGGGAGCTATTCAGCTTTGCAAAGTCCCAGAGCGATGGACGTGCAGACAGCGCCCTCCTGGTGGAACAACCTATTAACAGCAGCACCTGTATTGGGTGTGTGTGTGCACACTTTTTATTTTTTATGGGTTGTGAGAGAGGTAACATTCAGCAGCTAAAATGAAAGAGTGGAATGTAAATCAGGATCCCACAGACATCCTTTACCAACTGCCACACAGCCTTCATCACACAAGCACGTGCTCTTCGTGGCCTGGATGCATTAACAAACAGTTAGCTGAGCCTGCTGCCGCTCATGAAATCCAATGTACTGTATAAAAAAAAAAAGAAACAACCTATGCAGTCAGTGCTTGAACTCACTTATTATGCAGTGCTTTCAGCGTGGCAGTGAAGCTGAGCCTTTTCAACAGTCTGACCTTAACTCCAGCTTGAGTTTTACGAGCCAGCTACATACCTGTCGGGACTTTAACCTGCCGGCATCCTCTGCTACAGATGGATTTGTGTAGTTGTATCTGTTTTTATGTTTGTGACGGGTTTGTCGATCTAAACCAGAGTAGCACAAGACTCCAGAGCAAAAGAAACAGGTGTGAGATTGTCCAGCAGCCTCCAGAGAGCACATCCCCACAGTGGTGGCTGTGTGTACAA